>NC_041383.1:362510470-362539852 GCF_002162155.2 Triticum dicoccoides
GGGAGCCAATGCGTCCTCCGGCGTGCGTGCTGGCGAGACTAGGAATGCCAATGCGTCCACCTCGACACGTCACGGCGAGGAGTGGAACACCGACGCTTCCTCCTTGACTAGTGGCGGCGAGGAACGGAACGGCGACGCATGACCCTCTACGTGATGCTTGGGAGGTGCGAGGCCATGGTGGTCGACTTGAGAGGGAGCGGGAGGAGATAGCGATGAACGTGAGCATTCTTCCGAATGCCGTGGGAGGCACGGTATTTATAGCGAGCAATGGCACACCTACATAAGATATGTTGCGTGACTAACGTAACAACAACATGGGCATATTTGTTGGAGTAAATTACGAGAGAGGGAAGGGGTGGAAATATTGCTAGTCATAACGGATTGGACAAGCGCGGGAGGTGGAGAGTCTCATGCATGAAGTTTTTTTCCACACGAGGTGGAGTGGTGGGACTGCCAGAGGGAGAAGGAGAGTCAAGCAGGCATATTGTTTTCACACATGCAGAGGAAAAGATTTGGAGACGAACGGGCTTCCTGCAGGTATGGAGAATGATGCATAATAAGTCATCTTGCATGCATGCCGGGCTAGGTATAGTCGCAAGTCATTAAAAACATACACGCCCCACACATGTTTAGATTTTAAGGTGCACTAATTATTGCATGCGATGATTAAGGCTGGACATAGTGTTGGTATCATGCACATGGGAATAGCAAACATACTGATGTGGCAAAGAATTAAAGAAGAGAGGGGGTTAGTGTCGGTGTCAAAACCGGCGGATCTCGGGTAGGGGGTCCCGATCTGTGCGTCAAGGCTGATGGTAACAGGAAGCAAGGGACACAGATGTTTACCCAGGTTCGGGCCCTCTCGATGGAGGTAAAACCCTACTTCCTACTTGATTAATATTGATGATATGGGTAGTACAAGAGTAGATCTACCACGAGATCGTAGAGGCTAAACCCTAAGAGCTAGCCTATGATGGTATGATTGTAATTGTGATCGGCCTTCTAAGGACCAACCTCTCCGATTTATATAGACACCGGAGAGGGCTAGTGTCACGACCGGTTTTTCCGGGTATCAATTTCCAGAAAGGGACCGTCGTGCTCATCAGCCCCAGGATTACTGTTAGCTGATGAGGCTCCAACTTGATACAGAAATTCCAAGCAATTACAAAATATGTAGTACAAGACCATTCTGGTCTGTGAGTACAACAAATGGGTTCTAGTGGTTGATGGCGGAAGCGGGTTGTGAAACATCAGTGTCCATGGAACTCCATTTCCCACGGGAACAGCTGACCAGGTTAATTCCTATCTTCGTGAGGCTGCTATCACCGTAGCATAGGTTCTGGGCCATCATCACGGTCGCTCCTCTCCGCGCAAGAAATCTGGCCAAGACAATAGCCAGGGACAAGCCAGTGAGTACTTTAAATGTACTCGCAAACATTTTGAACACAGGAATAATATAATAATGATGTGCTAAAAACCATTTTTATGCTCATGACGTCAGTCACAAAGGTAAGTAAATCTCTGAAGCATGTAAGCAGGTTATTTATGGAATTGCAATAACATATTAGTAATAAAAGGCACCGATCGGGCATCTGAAGCGACGCCACATAAAGGGCTTTAAAAGAAATGCCACCATCGGGCGTCTAAGCGACACCACATATAGGGCTTTAAAAGAAATGCCACAGTCGGGCGTCTGAGTGACACCACATAAAGGGCTTTAAAAGAAATGCCACAGTCGGGCGTCTGAGCGACACCACATAAAGGGCTTTAAAAGAAATGCCACCGTCGAGCGTCTAAGCGACACCACATACAGGGCTTTAAAAGAAATGCCACAGTCGGGCGTCTGAGCGATACCACATAAAGGGCTTTAAAAGAAATGCCACAGTCGAGCGTCTGAGCGACACCACATAAAGGGCTTTAAAAGAAATGCCACCGTCGGGCGTCTAAGCGACACCACATACAGGGCTTTAAAAGAAATGCCACAGTCGGGCGTTTGAGCGACATCACATAAAGGGCTATAAAAGAAATAATCATAGTGAATATCCCGGAGGTAGAACCATCCCAGAGATACTCGATGATAACAGTAATATCACGGGTTAGTCAGCAATAATAATAATCATAATATTCACAAGTCACAAGTAGTAATTCCCGTTCTGGTTTAACAGTTTCACCTCCGAAGACCGACACTAAGACCGACACTTGAGCCATCCCAGACTGTAATCCTTAACCATGGACACGGCTATTCGAATAGGTTTAATCTCTGCAGAGGGTGTACTCTTTACCCACGAGTAACAGATTCCATTAGTCCATCAGGACTAATTCCGTCTACGGTCTTTTAAATGAAAACGCACCTGACTTGCACACACCAGCTTAACTCACACGTGTCTGGAATCACCCACGACACATGTCAAGCAAACTCTAAGTGGGGACGCTACAACCTCGATTAGCATGGGATCACAAAATTTATACCGCGCGCAAAACTGGGGAAGCTACCCCCTCGGCTTCAACCGAAAACACCCATGCCCCCTGACCGGATGACTGGCTTTAATCCATGGCCGTGGTACCCTCATCCTAGCCCCTCTATACGGTGTGTGCTGGAAAGGGGTTAAAAAATTACTGAACCATACTCTACTTGTGGTAGAGACGAGTGGTAGTACGGAACAAGTATGGGGTTACTGGAACAAGACTCGATCTACGGTCGACTCAGGAGGTTTAAGTATTCCCTGCATGATTAGCATAACGAATATATTTCAACCAACAGAGTCACTGCTCATATCACCTTACCATGCCATACCAGACATAATCGTCCCGACGGAGACCGGCGACAAACTCATGCCTACCCAAGACAGAGGTTTTCCCGGGTTTCTGCCGATATGCATGTAAGGCATATGAGGATGATTATCATCACAAGTGTGTTCATTTCCAACAACATGGAAATCAAAAACATGCACCCATGTGTATGATCATATCACATGAAATAACAAGTTTCTCCAAAGTGAGGTGATGTTATGAACGTGTCATTGAACACACAAAAAAATGTTATGCCGGGGTTCAGAATGCTTGCTTTCAGGTCATGGGAAGGCAGGGTGCATTTCAAACTCTTGAAATACTTCTCCTCTCTTCAAAAATCCTATTTTTGAAAATATAAATGAATTAACACACAAAAATAAAAACAGCACAAAAAGTTGTTTGAAAAAATTTCCAAATAAATCTTAAAATAAACTAGACAGAATTTGAGAGATGTAGGAAAAAGAATCAATTCATTTGGAGTTATATTTTAAAAAGATATAGCCAGTCAAACATTTGGTGAAAAATCTGTTTTAAAAAAACAGAAAAAGAAAAGAAAAACGCTTCGAACCGGTACACGTCGAAGACATACTTTGCAAATACGTTACCACTTATCCTGCGTGGACCGTGCGTGGTCACTGACAATGGGCCCGCCTGGCCCACCGGTCAGGTTTGACCAGTCTACGCGCGCGTCGCCTCCTCCGGCCGAAACAGAGGCGGAGCTCCGGCGAGGCTCGCCGGTGAATGATGGCACCGTTCGGAAAACGGAGGCCATCCACGTGCTCAGGGGATCAAGACGGTCACTCCGGTGGTTGATATGGTCTCTGGGGTGGATGGAGTTGCCGTCGATGAGCTTGGCGGTGGACGGTGGTCGTCGGGCAAAGTGATATTTCCCTCGCAGTGGGTCTCGATCAAAATTGAGCAGGGGGGTGGATTTTTGAGGGCGAGAGGGAGTTCCTGGTGAAGAGAGTGGAGAGGGGGAGGCTCTGGTCGTGCCGCGATGATCAGGGCAGTGGCGGCGGCTGTAGTTGCCGGAGACGGGGAAGAAGACCTCCCCGGGTCGATTGGCTGCCACGGGAGAGCTAGTGGAGCATGCTGAGGCTGCTTCGCCAATGGAATGTGTTCGGGGGCCTCCTGATATAGCGCAACGAGGTCGGTTTGCGGCGGCCGGGGATAAGTTCGTCGGCGAACCGCCTCCCTGTAGCGTCAGGGCATCGTGGCGACGACGATAGCTAGCCGACGTGCGAGGGGATAAACTTGCGCTGCTCACAGGGGCAGGTGGCGAGCCGGGGTGGCTTGGGCGGCGCTGGCCTGAGTCAGGGCTGTCGGGCGGCCGTGGCGGCTAGTTCTCGGCTTGCCGGGGAAGCGGCGAGGCTCTGCTTGGCGCATTGCGGTGAGTGGGGGGCATGCTGCGCGCAAGGGGACACGGCGTGCCGGCTGCGGTCGGTCACGGGCTGGGGTGAGTGCGGGGCGTGACGCGGCGGCTCGGGCGCCGCTCGTGCAATATGCGCGCTCTGGGCGCGTCCAGTGCACGCACGGAAGGTGTTCGACTCAATGCCGTGGCGTGCTACAGGTCACAGGTGAGGTTGGCAAGCACCAGAACTAGGTTAGAGGTAGAGGGAAACTCCAGGGACAAGGTGGTTTGGTCAGGTGGCCAAGTTCATAATGTAGACTTGAGATCATGCCAATATAGTCCATGCACTCCAGGTGTTTGCCAAAATTCCAAAGGCACCTAGGCTATTCTTGAAGGGGCCAAATCTTCCAGATCAGTGTCTCCTTGGATGCACAAGAGGGTGGTGAGGTTAGTTTGCAAAAAGGAGAAACTTGCTAGTGCAAGTTTTGCAGAACTTCAAATCTGGACAGGATGTGAATGGCTTTATTTCATGAACCAAAAATATGCCAATGGTTGCATGCTCTTGGACTTAGGGGTTTAGCATGGAGGACTACAAGTAGGAGAAAGAATCAAGGGCCAAAGAGCAAGTAATAATATGGTTGCTGTACAAACCATCATGATGAACCCGAATGGAGATGAGGTTGATTCACTCAAAATTTTCAAAGAACATCCCTGGATGTTTGCATATAATGGAATCATATGCTCCTACTGACATCCCAAAATTTTGGTGGAAGCTAGAAACAAATATTTGAAAGGGTTGCAGTGCAAAACTGCCCACTGGACCAGAGAGGAAAAACATGTGTAGCACTCAAAATATGCAATGAATGAACTATATTATTGCATAAAAGGGATTTAGAGGCATCACATGACATCTCCAAATTTTGGTGGAATTTTTAGTTAAGTTAATCAAATGGTTGAAGTACAAAAAGAGCTCCAAACTTAAAACAAGTCATTTTAAAGAATATAGCTCAGGGTGGAATAATTTTATAAATAAACCTACTGATTAGGAAATTGTTTTAATGAGATGGCATAGAAGTTCAATATGTTTGGAAGGATCCACTTGGGAAAAATAAATCCTTAATAATAAAAGAAAAGGTTTTGAAACCAACAGAAATATTCTTGCAGGAAAAAATTTAAACTCTTGGCAAAATTTTAATAACTAAAACCTGGTTAAATTTTTGGGGTGTTATAGCTAGGGTTTACATGGAGTCGGTTACAAGGAAGGAAATATAATATCCGGATCGCCAAGCTTGCCTTCCACGCAAAGGAGAGTCCCATCCGGACACGGGCCGAAGTCTTGAGTCTTGTATCTTCATGCTTCAATAGTCCGGACGTTGTACACAGTCCGGCTGTCCGGATACCCCCTAATCCAGGACTCCCTCAGTAACCCCTGAACTAGGCTTCAATGACGATGATTCCAGCGTGCAATATTGTCTTCAGCATTGCAAGGCGGGTTCCTTCTTTGAATACTCCAAAGTACCTGTTACGACGAATAGTGTCTGGCCTCCAATCAATGTTGTGCTCCTCGGATTCAGTGCCTCAGTAATGACCATCTCCATGTGTCGAGCGAATGCAAGGAGTCGAGGCATTTTTGCATTTACCACCCTCGATCCTCCGGGCCAACCGTCTATTTGAAGGGACAGGGATTCTCAGATCCAAACCTCACTCTCCTCCCTTGAGCTAGCATCCTAGAGCGCTCTGCGAAAAGCGATTCCAACATGGCCGGCCGTCGCAACTCTTCTGCTTGCCCTTCCCGCTCTAAGTCGGGGGATTGGGGAGAGTGCTCAGTTCCTCACAGCCGTTTTGGTGAAGTTACAAACCCAAGGGCTTCTCCCACCGACATTCATGGTCCCCGTCCGAGCTGGAATAGCCACTTATGACGGAGGGGAACAAGCTGAGGGATCTCCTAACCCGTCTCCGGAGGAGCGGATATGCCTCATCTCGCATCTGTTGAGGGGCGTCTGGTTTCCTATCCACCCATTTCTTCGCGGGCTCCTGGAGTTCTACGGCCTCCAGTTACACAATCTTACCCCAGCCTCCATTCTGCACATAGCGGGGTATGTCGCACTTTGCGAGCTGTTTTTAGGCTGCAAACCACACTTCGGATTATGGAGGAAGCTGTTCTGCCTTGTCCCCCGCACCCAGGGAGAGTCCCTATATCAAGTGGGCGGGGCCGAAGTATGGCGCATTGCCAAGACCGGATACCTGTCCGGCACTCCTAAGAAGGCACCAGAAAACTGGCCTTCAGAGTGGTTCTATATAAATGACGTTCCCCTTCCGGATCCAGTCCGGATGGGTCTCCCCAAGATCAGCAACGCCCCGCCGAGGGCATGCTTAAGCTGGCGCCCTCGGGGCCCTCAAGAAGAGGACACAAGGGAAATATACGTCCTGATGAACAGGATAAAGTTGCTGGCCAAATCCGGACTGACGATAGTTGAGGTCATGGCGATATGCATAAGGTGAGGAGTGCAACCGCTTCAATATCGGGGGAAGCCCATGTGGCATTTCAACAGGGAAGACGACGCCACCCGCTGCGGCCGTAAGGGTCCGGACTCCGCTGCCGCTTTGGCAAGGATATTGTCTGATTTGTACAAAGGGGAAGAGGAGGAATTCCTCCACATAAAAACGTGGGACGGATTCTCCATGTACACCCCCCCAGAGTGGGTAAGTTGCCATTCTTTTCCCAGCTTCGCTTACTCCAGCGTCCTTCCGCTGAGATTACTTGCATCAATGCTTCTGAGCAAGAACTGAGGAGGGATGTAGAAGGAATCTTCAGCCCCTCCCCGCAACCATAGGACCCTGGAAGGGCCCTAGATTCGGGACTCAAAGTAGATCCGGATATTACTGTGGAGCTTGTCAACGGGGTATTTTATCAGGCGAGCTGGGATGGCGCCCTAGTGGCCATTACGGCTGACTATCCTGGACTGCTCCTCGCGTCGCGTGTAAGCTGAGCTAAAAAACCCTATCCTCCAAAGAGGACTCCCCCCAGGTATTATAATTTACCCTTGAGGTGCCGTTCTATTTGCAGAAACGACAGCCGGAGCGAGGGGCCGAGCCCCTAGGGACTCATCAACCATGGGCGTCCGGATCGGGCAGGCTCAAGAGGAAGGCGGTGAGGGTTGACACACCGCTACAGAGGTAAAGTAATGACATGTCCTATAATTTATAGAATTTGAAATATGACAGCGCCCTTTGTGTCTGGCAGGAAGAGGAATAACCGGACAATATCCGGGGACCCCACCAATCACGCCTCCACCAGCTGGGTTCCAGTACTGGCTTCGGGGGCGGAGGCGAACACGAGGTCAGCACCGCATAACCCCTTGACGGAGGATGCGGATATGTGTTCGGCCACAAACTCCGAAGTGAAGAGCGCCATGAATCACCGGCACCGGAGGGCCGTGCTTCGGAACAACAACTTTTCCGAAGAGGCTTTTAATGCCTTCAATTTGGCGGACGCATATGTCCGAGCTGCTCGAGGCGGGCTTGCCCAAGCGACAAACCAGCATACCAAAGACATACGAGTAAGAAATTTTGATAAGTATGTATAGTAGTATCCCCTGAGACTTGGAATAGTTGGGATAACTATTTGCAGGATCAATATATGCACAGGTCCTTGTGGACAAGAATGAACAATTGGCGCGGGAGCTGGAGGCATGCAAGGCCTAGCTGAGTGATGCGGTAGCCAAGTTAGAGGGATCTCAAAAGGCTCCCTCTGGTAATACTTGTTTCCATGATACGTAGCTGTACCAGTTAGGAAATGGCTGGTGCGGTTAGTCTAACAGAAAATTCTGCAGACAATCCCGGGGTAAATCCGGAGGGCATAATGGGTGACGACTCGTATCTCCAACGGCAGCTAAAGGCTGGTGAGCGCATCCTTACGCAGGTGATGCAAGAGAAGAATAAGCTACAAGATGCCAATATTCGTTTGGATGTGGAATTAAAGGACGCCCGCGCTCAACTGGCCGACTCCGTGAAGGAGAACAGAAAGCTCCAACGCAGCATTTATGGTAAGAGCTCAAGCAAACTGTGTGATAGTTCGGCAAGGAAGTTTTTTGAGAAAATTTTTGCCTGCAGGAATGTTAACGGGTCGCCCTGAAGAGGAGATGCCCTCATCTGCTGGTGATTTTCTGCAAGAACTTGTGCAGTTGCACGAGCATGCTCGGCAAGTGATGCACGGCGTTGCTCAGGCCTTGTGGCCATCAAGCCTCCTGCCGAATGGCATGGGGGAGCTTGCGGACCTGCTTCAAGGAGCTCGGCGGCGCTTCCGTCTGTGGAAGATATCAGCATGCCGGCAAGGAGCAAGAGAAGCCTGGGCCATGGTGAAGATGTGCTACACCAAGCTGGACCAAAAACCATATGGCCAAAGTAGGACCGGCGGGGCCGGATGGGCAAGAAATTCCCGTGAGGCTGGTATATGACCAGGTAGCGTTAGCCGCTAAGTATTCTCAAGAAGACTGTAGGATAGATAGCATGTTAGATGGTATAGAGGAGGAGTATAATCAGTCTCAGTGACTTTGTAATTTAATTGGCATAAATAGCACCTAGCCGTATTGAAATCATTTGTCATGGCAGACCTTTTCGCTTCAGCCCCTGGATCCTATAGTCCGGGGTGTGTCCGAATACCCGCTCGGTTATACAAGAACCGGGGTATGCGTGGAGACCAGGCGTAGGGGTCATAAGTGCTTGAATAGACAAGTACCCAACTAGTTATGTTATATTGCATGGATAGCAAGAAACATCTTCCAGGGAGAATAGTTCTGTTAGGGGTTCCTTTCCTTGGGAATGCATGTGTCGATGCACATGCCCGGACTGCGAATGACGGCGCAGGATACAAAGCTTCTGGGGTTTTTTGTAACCAACGAATACATCCTTTGTTCACCGATCGAATATTCTCTTAAGGAAACTAGCTTTCGGCTTCACCCAGTCTGAGGTACACATCCGGCTTAACCGGTAGTAACAATCGCAGAGGTGCTCCCCTTATGCCCTAGCCGAATTAACGGGAACGTAGGGCATAAACACAAGAGCCAGACAACCTAGCTTGGCCACATCTTAAGTCATATCGATGCATATAATGGTGAAGAAAAGGCACATATGGAAAAAGAACGCATATGCGAGGCAAAAAGCCATTTAAAGTAATCATGTCTAGGTTCCGAATAGGAAGCCCCTAGGTACAACTTACACACATAGTACGGCCGGAATGATCCGGGAGTCCGCACTGTATTAAATACTTTGTGTGAAGAGAAAAAGGGTCGAGAAAGGAGAGAAAAAGAGGTGGAGAATAATTAAAAAGGAGGGGTGAGGATACGAACACTGAGTTCGGCGTTAGGCGTAGAATCTCCGAGTCTAGCCGCGTTCCATGGGTTCGGCTCGAGTCTGTTATCGGATGCATTACATAGACGGTACGCTCCTCCAGTAAGAACTTTGTCAATGACGAAGGGACCTTCCCACTTTGGTTTGAGTTTCTCCTTCTTCTTCTCTGGTAGGCGTAGGACGAGCTCGCAAATATTGTAAGTTTTGGCCCGCACTTCTCTGCTTTGATATCGTCGAGCCTGCTGCTGATAGAATGCGGAATGGGCTTTTGCGACATCGCATTCCTCCTCCAGGGCATCGAAGCTATCCTGCCGATCTAACTCGGCTTCCTTCTCTTCGTACATGCATACACGTGGCGAATCATGTATTATGTCGCAGGGTAGTACTGCTTCCGCACCGTACACCATAAAAATGGTGTATATCCGGTGGTTCGATTCAGTGTGGTCCGCAGCCCCCAGTGTACGGAGTCGAGCTCCTCTACCCTGTGTGTATCCGATTCTGTTAAAGATCGCACTAGTATGGGTTTTATGCCTCTCATGATGAGGCCATTTGCCCGTTCGACCTAGCCGTTTGTTTGGGGGTGGTAGACGGAAGCGTAGTCGAGCTTAATGCCCATTTTGCCGCACTAAGTTTTCACTTCATCGGCTGTGAAATTTGAGCCATTACCAGTGACGATGCTATGGGGGACACCGTACCGGTGTACGACCCTGGATATGAAGTCTATTACTGGTCCGGATTCGGCCGGTTTAACTGGTTTGGCTTCGATCCATTTGGTGAATTTGTCCACCATGACCAATAAATATTTTTTCTTATGGCTTCCCCCTTTAAAAGGTCCAACCATATCCAGTCCCCAGACCACGAAGGGCCAAGTTATGGGGATTGTTTGGAGAGTAGTAGGGCGCATATGACTCTGATTGGCGAAGAGCTGGCAGCCGACGCAATGTTGGACAAGGTCCTGTGCGTCTGCTCGGGCCGTCGGCCAATAGAAACCTGTACGGAAGGCTTTGCTGACTAGTGCTCGAGCTGCGGCATGGTGTCTGCCTAGTCCGGCATGGATTTCAGCCAGGAGTTGCCGCCCTTCCTCTTTGGAGATGCACCTTTGGAGCACTCTGGTCGCGCTTTTCTTGTAGAGTTCCCCTTAGTGGACTTTTTAAGCTTTAGAATGCCGGACTATGCAGCGTGCTTCATTTTGGTCTCCGGGGAGCTCCTGCCTATTTAGGTAGGCCAAGAAAGGCTCGGTCCACGGGGAGATTACGGCCATGATTTCGTGGGCCGAAGATGTTATTTCGGTGGCAGAGCCTCCGATTATGTCTGATTGTTCGGAGTCTGGGGGTGTATTCAGATCCCTGCTGGTATTGCCGGACTCCCCTTCCCATACTACGGATGGCTTGAACAGCCTTTCCAAGAATATATTAGGTGGGACAGGGTCGCGTTTGGCGCTGATGCGGGCGAGGACGTCCGCCGCTTGATTGTTTTCTTGAGCCACATGGTGGAACTCGAGCCCCTCCAACCGAGCTGACATTTTGAGGATGGCATTACAATAGGCCGCCATTTTCGGATCCTTGGCATCAAATTCTCTGTTTATTTGTGATATTACGAGGTTCGAATCCCCGCGCACTTCCAGGCGTTGAATGCCCATAGAGACTGCTATCCGAAGACCATGCAACAGAGCCTCATATTCAGCTGCATTGTTGGAGTCTGTGTATAATATTTGTAGGACGTACTGGACCATGTCCCCGGTGGGAGACGTCAGGACTACCCCTGCTCCCAGTCCGGCCAGCATTTTGGAGCCGTCAAAGTGCATGATCCAGTTGGAGTACACGCCATACTCTTTAGGGAGTTCGACTTCTGTCCATTCTGCGACAAAGTCAGCCAGTACTTGTGACTTAATGGCTCGCCTTAGTTTGTATGTTATGTCGGATGGGAGGAGCTCGACAGCCCATTTAGCAATCCGGCCCGTAGCGTCGCGGTTATTGATTATGTCATTGAGTGGAACTTCAGAGGCAACGGTAATCGAACACTCTTGAAAGTAGTGTCTTAGCTTCCGGGATGCCATGAAGACCGCGTATGCTATTTTTTGATCGTGTGGGTATCGGGATTTGCATGGGGTGAGGACCGTGGATACGTAATAAACCGGCTTTTGAAGCGGGAATTTTTATCCGTTCACCTCTCGTTCGACGACGAGCACTGCGCTTACCACTTGATGTGTTGCAGCTATGTATAGTAGCATAGGTTTGCCGATGTTTGGCGCTGTTAGGACTGGATTACTAGCCAATAAGGTCTTTATCTCATCGAGTCCGGCCGCAGCTGCATCCGTCCATATGAAGTGTTCGATGCGCTGAAGGAGGCGGTAAAGAGGCAAAGCCTTTTCTCCTAGCCTGGATATAAAGCGGCTCAAAGCGGCCACGCATCCAGCTAGCTTCTGGATGTGCTTGAGGTCTGTTGGTATAGCCAACAGCGACAGAGCTCGTATTTTTGCTGGATTCGCTTTGATTCCTCTATTGGAAACAATGAATCCCGGTAGCTTCCCCGAGGGGACACCGACAACACATTTTTCTGGATTCAACTTGATGTCGTATGTCCGGAGGTTATCGAATGTAAGCCTCAAGTCATCTATTAGGTTTTCAACGTGTCTAGTTTTTATGACTACGTCATCCACATATGCTTCCACTGTTTTAGCAATTTGTTTTTCCAGGCATGTTTGAATCATGCATTGATAGGTCGCGCCAGCATTCTTGAGCCCGAAAGGCATAGTGTTGAAGCAAAAAGGGCCATATGGCGTTATAAAAGCTGTTGCAGCTTGGTCAGACTCTGTCATCTTTATTTGATGGTATCCGGAGTATGCGTCGAGAAAACACAGCGAGTTGTGTCCAGCTGTGGCATAGATGATTTGATCAATGCGAGGGAGGGGAAAGGGATCCTTGGGGCAAGCCTTGTTGAGGTCTTCGAAGTCGACGCATAAGCACTAACATTTGTCCTTTTTTAGTACCATTACCAAATTTTCCCGCCAATCCGGATGTTTAATATCTCTAATGAATCCGGCCTCAAGCAGCTTGGCTAGCTCTTCCCCCATGGCTTGCCGTTTGGGTTCTGAAAACCACCTTAGGGTCTGTTTGACCGGTTTGTATCCCTTTAGTATATTAAGGCTATGTTCGGCCAGCTGACATGGGATGCCTGGCATGTCCGAAGGGTGCCAGACGAAAATGTCTCAATTCTCGCGTAAGAAATCTCGCAGTGCAGCGTCCATCACGGGGCTCAACTGTGTCCCAATGGATCCTGTCTTCGTGGGGTCCGTTGGGTGGACTTGGAATTTGACTATCTCGTCTACAGGTTTAAATGAGGTGGACTTGGGTCGTTTGTCAAGTATCACATCGTCCCTGTCCACGGTGGCCCGCAGTGTTGTTAACTCTTCGGCTGCTAGGGCTTCAAATAATGCTTGCAGGGCTAGTGTTGCGCTTTTATTTTCGGCGCGAAGTGCGACATCCGGATCACTGGCTAGAGTGATGATTCCGTTGGGTCCGGGCATTTTAAGCTTCATGTACCCGTAAGGGGGTACATCTTGAAAGCTTGTAAAAGCGTCCCGCCCTAGAAGGGCGTGGTATCCGCTGCTAAAGGGAGCCACTTGGAATGTGATTTCTTCGGACCTGTAATTCTCCGGGGTGCCGAATACCACATGGAGTATGATTTTTCCCGCACACCGCGCTTCCTGAGTAGGGATGATTCCCCTGAAGGTGGTGCAGCTTTGCTCAATGCGGCTTTTATCAATTTCCATTTTGCTGAGCGTTTCTTCATAGATCAAGTTTAACCCGCTTCCGCCGTCCATGAGTACTTTGGTGAGCCGAATGCCGTCCACGATTGGGCTAAGGACCAAAACGGACGGTGCCCGGACAGTCTGGAATCGAGGTTCGTCACTGGCATTGAAAGTTATAGCAGTGTTGTTCCAGGGGTTTATCTTTGCCACATGGAAAATTTCCGCAGAGCTTCGATGAGCTCGCTTGTGCCTGTTGTTCGAGGCAAAAGTCTCAAAGACTGTTAGTACCGTATTGTGTCCGCTGGCAGGATGTTGTTCCGCTTTATGGCTTACAAGAAGATCCTCGCCACTTTTTGCCACCTGCCGGAGTATCCAACATGCCCTAAGGCTATGAGTTGGTATTGTATCCGGAGTACTATGGAGCTTACATGGCCCGTCGAGCCATTCTTCCAATACGGATCCCCACCCTGGGGTGGGCTTTGGTTTCTTGGGGATTGGATCGGACGGCTTACGAGAGTTTGTCCGTTTAGTTCGGACAAAGGTCTTGGTGAGAGCAGTACTATCCCAAAATTCTGTCTGGGTCTTCCAAGCGCTCTCCATCGCACAGTACTTCTGTACTATGTTTGTCAAGTCCGCGAACCGTACTATGTCGCGGCGGCTTATAGCATTGAGGAGCCCTTCGTGTGTGCAGTTTTTGCAGAAGAGTGAGACCATGTTCTCCTCGCCGCAGTCCTTGACCTTGTTAAGCGCAAGGTGGAATCTGGCCCAGTAATGGTGTACCGTTTCCTGGGGCTCTTGCCTGATGCGGGAGAGACAGTTTAAGTCCAGATAGGTGTTGTTAATAGAATCCGGATTGTGGTCCGATCTAACGCCCAAGGGCGCGGGCGGTCCCTAGCTTAACAACTCAGAATCCGGGACACCGCCCAATTCCTTAGGCCAGTGCCCGATTCTAAGTCCGGGGCCTGGGTCATGTTTCCCTTTGAGCAGGTTTTCGGCTCAAGAAGTTCGGCAATCCGAACATAATTCGTCCTCAAAGTTGAGGGACAATCCGCGCGTGATTCCTCCACTATCGCTACCTCATGGGTGGCCGGCGGGGACCTGATGTCCCTTCGGTCGTGTTTAAGCCCAACCTGGTCATAGTTCGTAGCGACTCCCAGAGTGGCGATGCAATCCAAGAGTTCATTAAGGGAGGAGAGCCCCATTGGATCCATCTGTTCGGCAAGTTCTGAACTGACGCGGAGGTTATAATTGATGACTCGAGAGGCCATCGTCGGTACTACCGCCGATAGGGCAGCCATGATAAAGCCGCTGAGTCGGAGCGTCTGGCCTACAGCCAGAGCTCCCTCCGAGGTAATGTCGTCCTTGATGATGAGACGAGCCATCGAGCCTTGCGGCGACGTCACAGAGGAAATCTCAATGAAAGCACCAATGTCGGTGTCAAAACCGGCGGATCTCGGGTAGGGGGTACCAATCTGTGCGTCAAGGCTGATGGTAACAGGAAGCAAGGGACACAGATGTTTACCCAGGTTCGGGCCCTCTCGATGGAGGTAAAACCCTACTTCCTGCTTGATTAATATTGATGATATGGGTAGTACAAGAGTAGATCTACCACGAGATCGTAGAGGTTAACCTGTAAGAGCTAGCCTATGATGATATGATTGTAATTGTGATCGGCCTTCTAAGGACCAACCTCTCCGGTTTATATAGACACCGGAGAGGGCTAGGGTTTACATGGAGTCGATTACAAGGAAGGAAATATAATATCCGGATTGCCAAGCTTGCCTTCCACACAAAGGAGAGACCCATCCGGACACGGGCCGAAGTCTTCAGTCTTGTATCTTCATGCTTCAATAGTCTGGACGTTGTACACAGTCCGGCTGTCCGGATACCCCCTAATCCAGGACTCCCTCAGTTAGAGTAACATAGGTAGATACCGTATCATCTAAAAAATAATTGAGGGAAACCGTATCCAGTTAAATACTATGCTACTTTGTGACATGCATGGCACTATAAATGTAGTCTCGTATCATAGACTAGTATCATGCACATGATACTAGTATATGATAGTACTTTCCACTATGAGTAGCCTAAAGAGAATATTAACTAATGCATGTAAAAATCTATGTCATTTACTAGTGTTCATGCATGCATGCATGCAATACGATAATGCATTGGTAAACACATTTTTTTGGTGAAGAACGAGATCATTAATTGAGTACTTTTGTAGAGTACAAAAACTATTCCACGGCCTCTATCTTGGTAAGAGTAGCTGAAATTTTTGAATCGAGCCCTTTAAACTAGAAGGGAGGTAATAGTACTCTAATAGCTAACCTTGTTGTGATGACTAGATAGGACATGGCACGCACCTGGACGGAGGAACTAGTCTGCATTGTGCATATAAGTTTTGTCTGAAGTCAATGTACCTCTACTTTGACCAAACTTATAGAAAAATGTATCAACATTGACAATGTCAAATCAATAATTGTATACTCATTATGAAATGCAGTTTCATAAAATATATACTTGGTATTGTAGATATTGATATTTTTAGTATAAATTTGGTCAAAAACTTTGCAAACTTTGACTTGACACAAATCTTACGCGGAGTAAAAAGGACTAGAGGGAGTATCATGCATGCGGAGTAGGCAAAAATGCTCATTTATAGTTGTCCGAAGTCTCAAGGTGCGCGACCGGGCAAGGGAGGCGAAGGTCGTGGGAGGCGCGACGGTTGACGGAATTAAGTGAAGTTACATGCACGCACAGGCATGGCGTGCGAACACGCAGAAGCTATACTATCAGGCGTACGATATGGGTCTAGTAGACATGACATCTTGTGGGTCTCGCATAGTACTCGAGAACTCTTTGGGGCCATGCAGCCGTTTATCGACCGGGTAACCGACCACCCCACGCCGTACGCACGCCCTAGTCGTCCCCGTCTTCTACCTTACAACAGTTCGCTCCAAGTCGTCCCGTCCTTTCACATTACATGAGTTCATCTTTTCCTAACCCGCCTCCAAAATATCCATGATCGCCGCTGAGTACCAGGCTAGAACCATAACCGACGATGAGTTCATCGTCATCTACACCCATAGATCCATGATGGTGGAAGCATGCCTTGCTCGCTTCCTATGCATGTTCAAAAGTTCAAAGGATGAGTGGGTCGTTGGGCTAGATGTTGAGTACACCACAGTCCTAGAAAGCAAGAAGCTTCTAAAGGAGGCAGAGAAGAAGAAGCCCGCCATGATCCAGGTTTGCGTACATAACGTGTGCTTGGTCTACCACATATGCCATGCCGATGTTAGGTGCCAGGAATTTGAGTTCTTCCTCATGGACAAAAGGCGGAAACTCATTACTGTACACATTATGGACGATATGAGAGTCCTGGGTCGGATAGGCCTCTTGTAGGCCAGCCCTTCGATCTCCAGAAGGCAAGCCTGGTGTCCTCCTCTCAGCCTTCAATGCTGACCCTGGCAGCAGCCATGATTGATCCTTCGTGTGCTCAACTGAAGAAACATCACCCGGAGTTTCATCTTGCATGGGACTCGAAGATAGTGGATAAAGATCACATCCGGTATGGAGCAACAGATGCCTACCTTTGTTTAAATATCTACAAGGGTTGGATGAAGAAGCAGAGCCTAGTGTACGGTTCAAGCAAAGAAGTGT
Source organism: Triticum dicoccoides (assembly GCF_002162155.2). Taxonomy (NCBI): domain Eukaryota; kingdom Viridiplantae; phylum Streptophyta; class Magnoliopsida; order Poales; family Poaceae; genus Triticum; species Triticum dicoccoides. The sequence continues at coordinate 362,527,375 of NC_041383.1, forward strand.
CGGTGAAGAGGAAGAGGGACGAGGACAAAGTCGAGACGTGGTCTCGGACTCCAAGTAAGGTGGTAGTGCCGTTGCTCATGTTGGTTGGACTGCAGTGTCAAGCGAACTAGTTGCTTAGTTTTATTTTAGGGGTGTGTTGTGTTGAGCCCCCAGCAGAACTATTTTTATGTTCTTTCTCGTTATTTGAACTCTTTAGTATGTATAGTAGTACTAGTATGTCTTACTACTATTCTTCTTGTACTTGGTATTACTGCTTGTATCTTCGTGTTCCTACTATACTTAATACATACTAGTAGTATAATTTGGGTCAGCCAATTTTTGAAAGAAGTTCGACGGAGTGAAGGAACAAGACGACAGAGAAGCTAACCCAGTATCTATATTATTAGGGTGGCAGGGTGCCCATGATCTATATTATTAGTGTTCGGTGTGGAATGCAGTTCGCTGGAAAAAGTGGATCGTGCCTGGTGTTAAACAGATGGCAGGGGTGGGGGCAGCATGGCGGTGGCAGGCGGCTCAGGGGAGGGCGGGGTGGCGGCGGCAGGCGGTTAGGCCTATGGCGGGCTGGCGGCTCGATGCCTGAGAAAGAAGATGAATAGTGCATCAATTTCGGAGGTTGAAGAAGCCCTTTTGGTTGTCCATTTTGCATCCAACCGCTCACAAGAGTCGACTGACCCAAATTGTTCCTTCAGATTGTAGGATCCACCTGGTATTCAAGGTCTCGAAGGTAGATTCCATGTCCGCACACGGTTTGCGGGCTCGGCACGGGCGTGACCGGCTTCTGCCATGACAGCCACCATGCGTGCCTCCTCCGAGCGGGCGGAGACGACAATTACACACTAGCTCCTCCTCACCGGTATGCTGGAGGACACGCTCGTCCTCCTCTTCATACACTATGGGCATAGACGCGGCTTCACCAGCTGCTCGCGTGCTTGGCAGCACGGTGGCATCGCAAGGAGGTACTACAGATGATGTGAGCGGGCGAGCCTTCGGCTTCACGGCATAGGGATGGCAGGGACACGGTTTGCGGGCGCTGGCATGCGCAACGGCGGCGGCGGCATATTGATGAGTGCGTGTATGGGAGATTAGTTTAGTTTTATATAGAGTTGGTCAAACTTAAAAGAACACCGTACTAGTACATGTAAACATTAGACTGAGGCCTAGTTAAAAAAACATTAGACCGAGGCAGCGCTAATACTACCATATTAGTTAGCACATCATTGATACGGAATCCTATCTAAGCGCGTGCACTGCAGCTGCGCGGTCGATTGAACAGTGCGTCACCGTGTCGCGCACGAAGGACATCCACCAAACCTTTTTGTGTGTGTAAAAATAATCCCCAAATATTACTCTAATATTTTTTCCTGAAAAAGTTCTTCACGCTACAATATTTCCATATATATGAATTTAGCTTCAGTTCATGCTTATTCGGATTTGGACATTTTAGGTGCACCCTAGTTTTTTTAATACTGATTATGTGTGTGTAACTGAGAGAGAACGCGTGTATGTGTCCATATGTGTGTTGTGGCAGAAGGGCAATGTGGAGACGGTGTGCGTATGACAAAGACATAGAGAGGTGAGAATGTGCAAATGATCATGCGTGAGTGAGACATAGAGAGATGCCGATAGGTTGTGTATACATGAGAGAACGGTCTTCTATTTGTACTTGTGTGTGCGAGAGAGAGAGAGAGGAGCATCCGTAACACAACAACCATATCTCTCGATTCTTCCATCCCTCGCACGATCGCATGTAACACAAGCATCAACGCACACATTATGACACCCTCACCTGACCCCTGCCCACATCAAGGCTCGCACATCGCCCTCTATCTCGTATGCACAATCTCTTCACGAAAACCCTATATTTAGCATGTAGTTTCTGTCACATACACATACATTCTCTACATACGTTTGGTTTCTCTCAATATCTGGCACACACACACACACTAAACACACACTCCCCCAGCCCCTCCCCCGAGCACACAATTCATCCCCATCAAAGGTTATATGGCGTCCACTCACTGGTTCTTCTCTGCACCCCAGCATGCACACCACGTCAATCTTCCAAGAGGGAATTGAGGAGATCGAAGACGCGGACCACAATGCACTAGAGAATGCGGGGCCACTTGGAAGCATGATGATGTGACGACGGCTGACTAACTCCTCCCACCTCTCTCTCCCGCAAAAAACTATCAATACCTCAACCCACAAGATCCTTCCCCTCTCGTCCATGTTTTTCTAGCTCTCTCATCATACCCGTTGTGTCTTCTACTTCCACTTGGACAAAATCCAGATGCACATGCATCTCATGTATATTACATGTCTCCATCTTTCTCACATGCCTAATTTCTTCCTCTCTCTCTCTCTGTGTGTGTTATCCCTATCTCTCTCTCTCAATCTTTCCCGCCCTATCTACTCCATCTTCGCACGCTCTCTCTACACATTTCATTCACACATTGGGATGTGTTCAAAATGTTGCTTTGATAATCGATCATGTAGAGTTATGGTTGGTTTTCTTGCATCCTACAAAGTAATAACTATGAAATGCATTTAGATTTTCATTTGACTGGGATTATGTGAGTTTGAGCATATTGTGAAGTACTATAGACCTCGTATACATCTTGGAATTCAACAATGATTCTAACTATTGAATTGTATAAACCGTTACATTCAAAGTTAGTAGCCTAATAAATTTATTTATTTCCGTCACATACCCACATATTCTCTACATAGGTTTGATTTCTCTCAATATCTGGCACACACACATATACTCTGCACACACACTCCCCCTCCCCCGAGCACACAATTCATCCCCATCCAAGGTTATATGGCGACCACTCTCGCATGTGCTTCTCCGCACCCCTGCATGCGCACCACCTCAATCTTCAACGAGGGCATCAAGGACATCGAAGACAGCGACCACGCTGCACTAGAGAATGTGGGGCCATTTAGAAGAAGGATGATGTGATGACTACTGAATGACTCCTCCCCCCTCTCTCTCCCGCACAAAATTATCAATCCCTCAACCCATGAGATCCTTCCCCTCTCTTCCATGTTTTTCCAGCTCTCTCATGAAACCCGTTATCTCTTCTCCATCCACGTGTGCAAATCCGGATGCGAACGCATCTCACGTATATTACATGTCTCCATCTTTCTCAAAGACCTAACTTCTTCCTCTCTCTCTCTCTCTCTCTCTCTCTCTCTTGTTACGTTTGTCTCGTACTCACTCGCCCACATACATACAATCTTTCCAGCCCTATCTGCTCCATCTTCTCAAGCTCTCTCTACACATTTCATTCACACATTGGGATGTGTTCAAAATGTTGCTTTTATAATGGATCATGCAGATTTATGGCTGGTTTTGTTGCATCCTACAAAGTAATAACTATGAAATGCATTTAGATTTTCATTTGACTGGGATTATGTGAGTTTGAGCATATTGTGAAGTACTATAGACCTCGTATACATCTTGGAATTCAACAATGATTCTAACTATTGAATTGTATAAACCATTACATTCGAAGTCAGTAGCCTAATATATTTATTTCTATCCATCACATACACACACATTCTCTTCATAGGTTTGATTTGTCTCAATATCTCGCACACACACACTCTGCACACACACTCCCCCTCCCCCGAGCACACAATTCATCCCCATCCAAGGTTATATGACGACCACTCTCGCTTGTGCTTCTCTGCACCCCAACATGCGCACCACCTCAATCTTCAAAGAGAGCATCAAGGAGATCGAAGACGGCGACCACAATGCACTAGAGAATGCGGCGCTATTTAGAACCAGAATGTTGTGACGATGATTGACAGACTCCCACGCCCTCTCTCTCCCGCACAAAATTATCAATCCCTCAAGCCATGAGATCCTTCCCCTCTCATCCATGTTTTTCCAGATCTCTCATCAAACTTGTTGTCACTTCTCCTTCCACGTTTCCAAAATCCGGATGCACATGCATCTCACGTATATTACATGTCTCCATCTTTCTCACAGACCTAACTTCTTCCTCTCTCTCTCTCTCTCTCTCTCTCTCTCTTGTTAGATTTGTCTCCTACTCTCTAACGCACATACAGACAATCTTTCCCACCATATCTGCTCCATCTTCGTGAGCTCTCTCTACACATTTCATTCACACATTGGGATGTGTTCAAAATGTTGCTTTTATAATGGATCATGTAGAGTTATGGTTGGTTTTGTTGCATCCTGCAAAGTAATAACTATGAAATACATTTAGATTTTCATTTGACTGGGATTATGCGAGTTTGAGCATATGGTGAAGTACTATAGACCTCGTATACATCTTGGAATTCAACAATGATTCTAACTATTGAATTGTATAAACCATTACATTCGAAGTCAGTAGCCTAATATATTTATTTCTATCCATCACATACACACACATTCTCTTCATAGGTTTGATTTGTCTCAATATCTCGCACACACACACACTCTGCACACACACTCCCCCTCCCCCGAGCACACAATTCATCCCCATCCAAGGTTATATGGCGACCACCCTCGCGTGTGCTTCTCCGCACCCCTGCATGCGCACCACCTCAATCTTCAACGAGGGCATCAAGGAGATCGAAGACAGCGACCACACTGCACTAGAGAATGTGGGGCCATTTAGAAGCAGGATGATGTGATGACTACTGAATGACTCCTCCCCCCTCTCTCTCCCGCACAAAATTATCAATCCCTCAACCCATGAGATCCTTCCCCTCTCTTCCATGTTTTTCCAGCTCTCTCATCAAACCCGTTATCTCTTCTCCATCCACGTGTACAAAATCCGGATGCGAATGCATCTTATGTATATTACATGTCTCCATCTTTCTCGAAGACCTAACTTCTTCCTCTCTTTCTCTCTCTCTCTCTCTCTCTCTGTCTCTCTCTCTCTCTCTCTCTCTTGCTACGTTTGTCTCGTACTCACTCGCCCACATACATACAATATTTCCAGCCCTATCTGCTCCATCTTCTCAAGCTCTCTCTACACATTTCATTCACACATTGGGATGTGTTCAAAATGTTGCTTTTATAATGGATCATGTAGAGTTATGGCTGGTTTTGTTGCATCCTACAAAGTAATAACTATGAAATGCATTTAGATTTTCATTTGACTGGGATTATGCGAGTTTGAGCATATTGTGAAGTACTATAGACCTCGTATACATCTTGGAATTCAACAATGATTCTAACTATTGAATTGTATAAACCATTACATTCGAAGTCAGTAGCCTAATATATTTATTTCTATCCATCACATACACACACATTCTCTTCATAGGTTTGATTTGTCTCAATATCTCGCACGCACACACTCTGCACACACACTCCCCCTCCCCCGAGCACACAATTCATCCCCATCCAAGGTTAGATGACGACCACTCTCGCTTGTGCTTCTCTGCACCCCAGCATGCGCACCACCTCAATCTTCAAAGAGAGCATCAAGGAGATCGAAGACGGCGACCACAATGCACCAAAGAATGCGGCGCCATTTAGAAGAAAGAATGTTGTGACGATGACTGACAGATTCCCATGCCCTCTCTCTCCCGCACATAATTATCAATCCCTCAACCCATGAGATCCTTGACCTCTCATCCATGTTTTTCCAGATCTCTTATCAAACTTGTTGTCACCTCTCCTTCCACGTGTCCAAAATCCGGATGCACACAGACCTAACTTCTTCATCTCTCTCTCTCTCTCTCTCTCTCTCTTGTTAGATTTGTATCCTACTCTCACACCCACATTAAGACAATCTTTCCCACCATATCTGCTCCATCTTCGCGAGCTCTCTCTACACATTTCATTCACACATTGGGATGTGTTCAAAATGTTACTTTTATAATGGATCATGTAGAGTTATGGTTGGTTTTGTTGCATCCTACAAAGTAATAACTATGAAATGCATTTAGGTTTTCATTTGACTGGGATTATGCGACTTTGAGCATATTGTGAAGTACTATAGACCTTGTATACTTCTTGGAATTCAATAATGATTCTAACTATTGAATTGTATAAACCATTACATTCGAAGTCAGTAGCCTAATATATTTATTTCTATCCATCACATACACACACATTCTCTTCATAGGTTTGATTTCTCTCAATATCTCGCACACACACACTCTGCAAACACACTCCCCCCTCCCCCGAGCACACAATTCATGCCCATCCGAGGTTATATGACGACCACTCTCGCTTGTGCTTCTCTGCACCCCAGCATGCGCACCACCTCAATCTTCAAAGAGGGCATCAAGGAGATCGAAGACGGCGACCACAATGCACCAGAGAATGCGGGGCCATTTAGAAGCAAAATGTTGTGACAATGACTGACAGACTCCCACGCCCTCTCTCTCCCGCACAAAATTATTAATCCCTCAAATCATGAGATCCTTCCCCACTCATCCATGTTTTTCTAGATCTCTCATCAAACTACTTGTCTCTTCTCCTTTCACGTGTCCCAAATCCGGAAGCACACGCATCTCATGTATATTACATGTCTCCATCTTTCTCACAGACCTAACTTCTTCCTCTCTCTCTCTCTCTCTCTCTCTCTCTCTCTCTCTCTCTCTCTCTTGTTAGATTTGTCTCCTACTCTCTCACCCACATACAGACAATCTTTCCCACCATATCTGCTCCATCTTCGCGAGCTCTCTCTACACATTTCATTCACACATTGGGATGTGTTCAAAATGTTGCTTTTATAATGGATCATGTAGAGTTATGGTTGGTTTTGTTGCATCCTGCAAAGTAATAACTATGAAATACATTTAGATTTTCATTTGACTGGGATTATGCGAGTTTGAGCATATGGTGAAGTACTATAGACCTCGTATACATCTTGGAATTCAACAATGATTCTAACTATTGAATTGTATAAACCGTTACATTCAAAGTTAGTAGCCTAATAAATTTATTTATTTCCGTCACATACCCACATATTCTCTACATAGGTTTGATTTCTCTCAATATCTGGCACACACACATATACTCTGCACACACACTCCCCCTCCCCCGAGCACACAATTCATCCCCATCCAAGGTTATATGGCGACCACTCTCGCGTGTGCTTCTCCGCACCCCTGCATGCGCACCACCTCAATCTTCAACGAGGGCATCAAGGACATCGAAGACAGCGACCACACTGCACTAGAGAATGTGGGGCCATTTAGAAGAAGGATGATGTGATGACTACTGAATGACTCCTCCCCCCTATCTCTCCCGCACAAAATTATCAATCCCTCAACCCATGAGATCCTTCCCCTCTCTTCCATGTTTTTCCAGCTCTCTCATGAAACCCGTTATCTCTTCTCCATCCACGTGTGCAAATCCGGATGCGAACGCATCTCACGTATATTACATGTCTCCATCTTTCTCAAAGACCTAACTTCTTCCTCTCTCTCTCTCTCTCTCTCTCTCTTGTTACGTTTGTCTCGTACTCACTCACCCACATACATACAATCTTTCCAGCCCTATCTGCTCCATCTTCTCAAGCTCTCTCTACACATTTCATTCACACATTGGGATGTGTTCAAAATGTTGCTTTTATAATGGATCATGCAGATTTATGGCTGGTTTTGTTGCATCCTACAAAGTAATAACTATGAAATGCATTTAGATTTTCATTTGACTGGGATTATCTGAGTTTGAGCATATTGTGAAGTACTATAGACCTCGTATACATCTTGGCATTCAACAATGATTCTAACTATTGAATTGTATAAACCATTACATTCGAAGTCAGTAGCCTAATATATTTATTTCTATCCATCACATACACACACATTCTCTTCATAGGTTTGATTTGTCTCAATATCTCGCACACACACACTCTGCACACACACTCCCCCTCCCCCGAGCACACAATTCATCCCCATCCAAGGTTATATGACGACCACTCTCGCTTGTGCTTCTCTGCACCCCAGCATGCGCACCCCCTCAATCTTCAAAGAGAGCATCAAGGAGATCGAAGACGGCGACCACAATGCACCAGAGAATGCGGCGCTATTTAGAACCAGAATGTTGTGACGATGATTGACAGACTCCCACGCCCTCTCTCTCCCGCACAAAATTATCAATCCCTCAAGCCATGAGATCCTTCCCCTCTCATCCATGTTTTTCCAGATCTCTCATCAAACTTGTTGTCACTTCTCCTTCCACGTTTCCAAAATCCGGATGCACATGCATCTCACGTATATTACATGTCTCCATCTTTCTCACAGACCTAACTTCTTCCTCTCTCTCTCTCTCTCTCTCTCTCTTTTTAGATTTGTCTCCTACTCTCTAACCCACATACAGACAATCTTTCCCACCATATCTGCTCCATCTTCGTGAGCTCTCTCTACACATTTCATTCACACATTGGGATGTGTTCAAAATGTTGCTTTTATAATGGATCATGTAGAGTTATGGTTGATTTTGTTGCATCCTGCAAAGCAATAACTATGAAATACATTTAGATTTTCATTTGACTGGGATTATGCGAGTTTGAGCATATGGTGAAGTACTATAGACCTCGTATACATCTTGGAATTCAACAATAATTCTAACTATTGAATTGTATAAACCATTACATTCGAAGTCAGTAGCCTAATATATTTATTTCTATCCATCACATACACACACATTCTCTTCATAGGTTTGATTTGTCTCAATATCTCGCACACACACACACTCTGCACACACACTCCCCCTCCCCCGAGCACACAATTCATCCCCATCCAAGGTTATATGGCGACCACCCTCGCGTGTGCTTCTCCGCACCCCTGCATGCGCACCACCTCAATCTTCAATGAGGGCATCAAGGAGATCGAAGACAGCGACCACACTGCACTAGAGAATGTGGGGCCATTTAGAAGCAGGATGATGTGATGACTACTGAATGACTACTCCCCCCTCTCTCTCCCGCACAAAATTATCAATCCCTCAACCCATGAGATCCTTCCCCTCTCTTCCATGTTTTTCCAGCTCTCTCATCAAACCCGTTATCTCTTCTCCATCCACGTGTACAAAATCCGGATGCGAATGCATCTCATGTATATTACATGTCTCCATCTTTCTCGAAGACCTAACTTCTTCCTCTCTTTCTCTCTCTCTCTCTCTATCTCTCTCTCTCTCTCTCTCTTGCTACGTTTGTCTCGTACTCACTCGCCCACATACATACAATATTTCCAGCCCTATCTGCTCCATCTTCTCAAGCTCTCTCTACACATTTCATTCACACATTGGGATGTGTTCAAAATGTTGCTTTTATAATGGATCATGTAGAGTTATGGCTGGTTTTGTTGCATCCTACAAAGTAATAACTATGAAATGCATTTAGATTTTCATTTGACTGGGATTATGCGAGTTTGAGCATATTGTGAAGTACTATAGACCTCGTATACATCTTGGAATTCAACAATGATTCTAACTATTGAATTGTATAAACCATTACATTCGAAGTCAGTAGCCTAATATATTTATTTCTATCCATCACATACACACACATTCTCTTCATAGGTTTGATTTGTCTCAATATCTCGCACGCACACACTCTGCACACACACTCCCCCTCCCCCGAGCACACAATTCATCCCCATCCAAGGTTAGATGACGACCACTCTCGCTTGTGCTTCTCTGCACCCCAGCATGCGCACCACCTCAATCTTCAAAGAGAGCATCAAGGAGATCGAAGACGGCGACCACAATGCACCAAAGAATGCGGCGCCATTTAGAAGAAAGAATGTTGTGACGATGACTGACAGATTCCCATGCCCTCTCTCTCCCGCACATAATTATCAATCCCTCAACCCATGAGATCCTTGACCTCTCATCCATGTTTTTCCAGATCTCTTATCAAACTTGTTGTCACCTCTCCTTCCACGTGTCCAAAATCCGGATGCACACAGACCTAACTTCTTCATCTCTCTCTCTCTCTCTCTCTCTCTCTCTCTTGTTAGATTTGTCTCCTACTCTCTCACCCACATACAGACAATCTTTCCCACCATATCTGCTCCATCTTCGCGAGCTCTCTCTACACATTTCATTCACACATTGGGATGTGTTCAAAATGTTGCTTTTATAATGGATCATGTAGAGTTATGGTTGGTTTTGTTGCATCCTGCAAAGTAATAACTATGAAATACATTTAGATTTTCATTTGACTGGGATTATGCGAGTTTGAGCATATGGTGAAGTACTATAGACCTCGTATACATCTTGGAATTCAACAATGATTCTAACTATTGAATTGTATAAACCGTTACATTCAAAGTTAGTAGCCTAATAAATTTATTTATTTCCGTCACATACCCACATATTCTCTACATAGGTTTGATTTCTCTCAATATCTGGCACACACACATATACTCTGCACACACACTCCCCCTCCCCCGAGCACACAATTCATCCCCATCCAAGGTTATATGGCGACCACTCTCGCGTGTGCTTCTCCGCACCCCTGCATGCGCACCACCTCAATCTTCAACGAGGGCATCAAGGACATCGAAGACAGCGACCACACTGCACTAGAGAATGTGGGGCCATTTAGAAGAAGGATGATGTGATGACTACTGAATGACTCCTCCCCCCTCTCTCTCCCGCACAAAATTATCAATCCCTCAACCCATGAGATCCTTCCCCTCTCTTCCATGTTTTTCCAGCTCTCTCATGAAACCCGTTATCTCTTCTCCATCCACGTGTGCAAATCCGGATGCGAACGCATCTCACGTATATTACATGTCTCCATCTTTCTCAAAGACCTAACTTCTTCCTCTCTCTCTCTCTCTCTCTCTCTCTCTCTCTCTTGTTACGTTTGTCTCGTACTCACTCACCCACATACATACAATCTTTCCAGCCCTATCTGCTCCATCTTCTCAAGCTCTCTCTACACATTTCATTCACACATTGGGATGTGTTCAAAACGTTGCTTTTATAATGGATCATGCAGATTTATGGCTGGTTTTGTTGCATCCTACAAAGTAATAACTATGAAATGCATTTAGATTTTCATTTGACTGGGATTATCTGAGTTTGAGCATATTGTGAAGTACTATAGACCTCGTATACATCTTGGCATTCAACAATGATTCTAACTATTGAATTGTATAAACCATTACATTCGAAGTCAGTAGCCTAATATATTTATTTCTATCCATCACATACACACACATTCTCTTCATAGGTTTGATTTGTCTCAATATCTCGCACACACACACTCTGCACACACACTCCCCCTCCCCCGAGCACACAATTCATCCCCATCCAAGGTTATATGACGACCACTCTCGCTTGTGCTTCTCTGCACCCCAGCATGCGCACCACCTCAATCTTCAAAGAGAGCATCAAGGAGATCGAAGACGGCGACCACAATGCACCAGAGAATGCGGCGCTATTTAGAACCAGAATGTTGTGACGATGATTGACAGACTCCCACGCCCTCTCTCTCCCGCACAAAATTATCAATCCCTCAAGCCATGAGATCCTTCCCCTCTCATCCATGTTTTTCCAGATCTCTCATCAAACTTGTTGTCACTTCTCCTTCCACGTTTCCAAAATCCGGATGCACATGCATCTCACGTATATTACATGTCTCCATCTTTCTCACAGACCTAACTTCTTCCTCTCTCTCTCTCTCTCTCTTGTTAGATTTGTCTCCTACTCTCTAACCCACATACAGACAATCTTTCCCACCATATCTGCTCCATCTTCGTGAGCTCTCTCTACACATTTCATTCACACATTGGGATGTGTTCAAAATGTTGCTTTTATAATGGATCATGTAGAGTTATGGTTGGTTTTGTTGCATCCTGCAAAGTAATAACTATGAGATACATTTAGATTTTCATTTGACTGGGATTATGCGAGTTTGAGCATATGGTGAAGTACTATAGGCCTCGTATACATCTTGGAATTCAACAATAATTCTAACTATTGAATTGTATAAACCATTACATTCGAAGTCAGTAGCCTAATATATTTATTTCTATCCATCACATACACACACATTCTCTTCATAGGTTTGATTTCTCTCAATATCTCGCACACACACACTCTGCAAACACACTCCCCCCTCCCCCGAGCACACAATTCATGCCCATCCAAGGTTATATGACGACCACTCTCGCTTGTGCTTCTCTGCACCCCAGCATGCGCACCACCTCAATCTTCAAAGAGGGCATCAAGGAGATCGAAGACGGCGACCACAATGCACCAGAGAATGCGGGGCCATTTAGAAGCAAAATGTTGTGACGATGACTGACAGACTCCCACGCCCTCTCTCTCCCGCACAAAATTATTAATCCCTCAAATCATGAGATCCTTCCCCACTCATCCATGTTTTTCCAGATCTCTCATCAAACTACTTGTCTCTTCTCCTTTCACGTGTCCCAAATCCGGAAGCACACGCATCTCATGTATATTACATGTCTCCATCTTTCTCACAGACCTAACTTCTTCCTCTCTCTCTCTCTCTCTCTCTCTCTCTCT
>NC_041383.1:362541637-362576050 GCF_002162155.2 Triticum dicoccoides
AGAGAATGCGGCGCTATTTAGAACCAGAATGTTGTGACGATGATTGACAGACTCCCACGCCCTCTCTCTCCCGCACAAAATTATCAATCCCTCAAGCCATGAGATCCTTCCCCTCTCATCCATGTTTTTCCAGATCTCTCATCAAACTTGTTGTCACTTCTCCTTCCACGTTTCCAAAATCCGGATGCACATGCATCTCACGTATATTACATGTCTCCATCTTTCTCACAGACCTAACTTCTTCCTCTCTCTCTCTCTCTCTCTCTCTCTCTCTCTCTCTTGTTAGATTTGTCTCCTACTCTCTAACCCACATACAGACAATCTTTCCCACCATATCTGCTCCATCTTCGTGAGCTCTCTCTAAACATTTCATTCACACATTGGGATGTGTTCAAAATGTTGCTTTTATAATGGATCATGTAGAGTTATGGTTGGTTTTGTTGCATCCTGCAAAGTAATAACTATGAAATACATTTAGATTTTCATTTGACTGGGATTATGCGAGTTTGAGCATATGGTGAAGTACTATAGACCTCGTATACATCTTGGAATTCAACAATAATTCTAACTATTGAATTGTATAAACCATTACATTCGAAGTCAGTAGCCTAATATATTTATTTCTATCCATCACATACACACACATTCTCTTCATAGGTTTGATTTGTCTCAATATCTCGCACACACACACACTCTGCACACACACTCCCCCTCCCCCGAGCACACAATTCATCCCCATCCAAGGTTATATGGCGACCACCCTCGCGTGTGCTTCTCCGCACCCCTGCATGCGCACCACCTCAATCTTCAACGAGGGCATCAAGGAGATCGAAGACAGCGACCACACTGCACTAGAGAATGTGGGGCCATTTAGAAGCAGGATGATGTGATGACTACTGAATGACTCCTCCCCCCTCTCTCTCCCGCACAAAATTATCAATCCCTCAACCCATGAGATCCTTCCCCTCTCTTCCATGTTTTTCCAGCTCTCTCATCAAACCCGTTATCTCTTCTCCATCCACGTGTACAAAATCCGGATGCGAATGCATCTCATGTATATTACATGTCTCCATCTTTCTCGAAGACCTAACTTCTTCCTCTCTTTCTCTCTCTCTCTCTCTCTCTCTCTCTCTCTCTCTCTCTCTCTCTTGCTACGTTTGTCTCGTACTCACTCGCCCACATACATACAATATTTCCAGCCCTATCTGCTCCATCTTCTCAAGCTCTCTCTACACATTTCATTCACACATTGGGATGTGTTCAAAATGTTGCTTTTATAATGGATCATGTAGAGTTATGGCTGGTTTTGTTGCATCCTACAAAGTAATAACTATGAAATGCATTTAGATTTTCATTTGACTGGGATTATGCGAGTTTGAGCATATTGTGAAGTACTATAGACCTCGTATACATCTTGGAATTCAACAATGATTCTAACTATTGAATTGTATAAACCATTACATTCGAAGTCAGTAGCCTAATATATTTATTTCTATCCATCACATACACACACATTCTCTTCATAGGTTTGATTTGTCTCAATATCTCGCACGCACACACTCTGCACACACACTCCCCCTCCCCCGAGCACACAATTCATCCCCATCCAAGGTTAGATGACGACCACTCTCGCTTGTGCTTCTATGCACCCCAGCATGCGCACCACCTCAATCTTCAAAGAGAGCATCAAGGAGATCGAAGACGGCGACCACAATGCACCAAAGAATGCGGCGCCATTTAGAAGCAAGAATGTTGTGATGATGACTGACAGATTCCCATGCCCTCTCTCTCCCGCACATAATTATCAATCCCTCAACCCATGAGATCCTTGACCTCTCATCCATGTTTTTCCAGATCTCTTATCAAACTTGTTGTCACCTCTCCTTCCACGTGTCCAAAATCCGGATGCACACAGACCTAACTTCTTCATCTCTCTCTCTCTCTCTCTCTCTCTCTCTCTTGTTAGATTTGTATCCTACTCTCACACCCACATTAAGACAATCTTTCCCACCATATCTGCTCCATCTTCGCGAGCTCTCTCTACACATTTCATTCACACATTGGGATGTGTTCAAAATGTTACTTTTATAATGGATCATGTAGAGTTATGGTTGGTTTTGTTGCATCCTACAAAGTAATAACTATGAAATGCATTTAGGTTTTCATTTGACTGGGATTATGCGACTTTGAGCATATTGTGAAGTACTATAGACCTTGTATACTTCTTGGAATTCAATAATGATTCTAACTATTGAATTGTATAAACCATTACATTCGAAGTCAGTAGCCTAATATATTTATTTCTATCCATCACATACACACACATTCTCTTCATAGGTTTGATTTCTCTCAATATCTCGCACACACACACTCTGCAAACACACTCCCCCCTCCCCCGAGCACACAATTCATGCCCATCCAAGGTTATATGAAGACCACTCTTGCTTGTGCTTCTCTGCACCCCAGCATGCGCACCACCTCAATCTTCAAAGAGGGCATCAAGGAGATCGAAGACGGCGACCACAATGCACCAGAGAATGCGGGGCCATTTAGAAGCAAAATGTTGTGACGATGACTGACAGACTCCCATGCCCTCTCTCTCCCGCACAAAATTATTAATCCCTCAAATCATGAGATCCTTCCCCGCTCATCCATGTTTTTCCAGATCTCTCATCAAACTACTTGTCTCTTCTCCTTTCACGTGTCCCAAATCCGGAAGCACACGCATCTCATGTATATTACATGTCTCCATCTTTCTCACAGACCTAACTTCTTCCTCTCTCTCTCTCTCTCTCTCTCTCTCTCTTGTTAGATTTGTCTCCTACTCTCTCACCCACATACAGACAATCTTTCCCACCATATCTGCTCCATCTTCGCGAGATCTCTCTACACATTTCATTCACACATTGGGATGTGTTCAAAATGTTGCTTTTATAATGGATCATGTAGAGTTATGGTTGGTTTTGTTGCATCCTGCAAAGTAATAACTATGAAATGCATTTAGATTTTCATTTGACTGGGATTATGCGAGTTTGAGCATATTGTGAAGTACTATAGACCTCGTATACATCTTGGAATTCAACAATGATTCTAACTATTGAATTGTATAAACCATTACATTCGAAGTCAGTAGCCTAATATATTTATTTCTATCCATCACATACACACACATTCTCTTCATAGGTTTGATTTGTCTCAATATCTCGCACACACACTCTGCACACACACTCCCCCTCCCCCGGCCACACAATTCATCCCCATCCAAGGTTATATGACGACCACTCTCGCTTGTGCTTCTCTGCACCCCAGCATGCGCACCACCTCAATCTTCAAAGAGAGCATCAAGGAGATACAAGAGGGCGACCACAATGCACCAGAGAATGCGGCGCCATTTAGAAGCAGAATGTTGTGACGATGACTGATAGACTCCCACGCCCTCTCTCTCCCGCACAAAATTATCAATCCCTCAACCCATGAGATCCTTCCCCTCTCATCCATGTTTTTCCAGATCTCTCATCAAACTTGTTTTCACTTCTCCTTCCACGTGTCCAAAATCCGGATGCACACGCTCACGTTTATTACATGTCTCCATCTTTCTCACAGACCTAACTTCTTCATCTCTCTCTCTCTCTCTCTCTCTCTCTCTTGTTAGATTTGTCTCCTACTCTCTCACCCACATACAGACAATCTTTCCCACCATATCTGCTCCATCTTCGCGAGCTCTCTCTACACATTTCATTCACACATTGGGATGTGTTCAAAATGTTGCTTTCATAATGGATCATGTAGAGTTATGGTTGGTTTTGTTGCATCCTGCAAAGTAATAACTATGAAATGCATTTAGATTTTCATTTGACTGGGATTATGCGAGTTTGAGCATATTGTGAAGTACTATAGACCTCGTATACATCTTGGAATTCAACAATGATTCTAACTATTGAATTGTATAAACCATTACATTCGAAGTGAGTAGCCTAATATATTGATTTCTATCCATCACATACACACACATTCTCTTCATAGGTTTGATTTGTCTCAATATCTCGCACACACACTCTGCACACACACTCCCCCTCCCCCGGCCACACAATTCATCCCCATCCAAGGTTATATGACGACCACTCTCGCTTGTGCTTCTCTGCACCCCAGCATGCGCACCACCTCAATATTCAAAGAGAGCATCAAGGAGATCCAAGAGGGCGACCACAATGCACCAGAGAATGCGGCGCCATTTAGAAGCAGAATGTTGTGACGATGACTGATAGACTACCACGCCCTCTCTCTCCCGCACAAAATTATCAATCCCTCAACCCGTGAGATCCTTCCCATCTCATCCATGTTTTTCCAGATCTCTCATCAAACTTGTTTTCACTTCTCCTTCCACGTGTCCAAAATCTGGATGCACACGCTCATGTTTATTACATGTCTCCATCTTTCTCACGGACCTAACTTCTTGATCTCTCTCTCTCTCTCTCTTGTTAGATTTGTCTCCTACTCTCTCACCCACGTACATACAATCTTTCCCACCATATCTGCTCCATCCTCACGAGCTCTCTCTACACATTTCATTCACACATTGGGATGTGTTCAAAATGTTGCTTTTATAATGGATCATGTAGAGTTATGGTTGGTTTTGTTGCATCCTGCAAAGTAATAACTATGAAATGCATTTAGATTTTCATTTGACTGGGATTATGCGAATTTGAGCATATTGTGAAGTATTATAGACCTCGTAAATATCATGGAATTCAACAATGATTCTAACTGTTGAATTGTATAAACCATTACATTCGAAGTCAGCAGCCTAATATATTTATTTCTATCCATCACATACACACACATTCTCTTCATAGGTTTGATTTCTCTCAATATCTCGCACACACACACTCTGCAAACACACTCCCCCCTCCCCCGAGCACACAATTCATCCCCATCCAAGGTTATATGACGACCACTCTCGCTTGTGCTTCTCTGCACCCCAGCATGCGCACCACCTCAATCTTCAAAGAGGGCATCAAGGAGATCGAAGACGGCGACCACAATGCACCAGAGAGTGCGGGGCCATTTAGAAGCAGAATGTTGTGACGATGACTGATAGACTCCCACGCCCTCTCTCTCCCGCACAAAATTATCAATCCCTCAACCTGTGAGATCCTTACCCTCTCATCCATGTTTTTCCAGATCTCTCATCAAACTTGTTGTCACTTCTCCTTCCACGTGTCCAAAATCCGGATGCACACGCATCTCACGTATATTACATGTCTCCATCTTTCTCACAGACCTAGCTTCTTCATCTCTCTCTCTCTCTCTCTTGTAAGATTTGTCTCCTACTCTCTCACCCACATACATACAATCTTTCCCACCATATCTGCTCCATCTTCACGAGCTCTCCTTACACATTTCATTCACACATTGTGATGTGTTCAAAATGTTGCTTTTATAATGGATCATGTAGAGTTATGGTTGGTTTTGTTGCATCCTACAAAGTAATAACTATGAAATGCATTTAGATTTTCATTTGACTGGGATTATGCGACTTTGAGCATATTGTGAAGTACTATAGACCTTGTATACATCTAGGAATTCAACAATGATTCTAACTATTGAAGTGTATAAACCATTACATTCGAAGTCAGTAGCCTAATATATTTATTTCTATCCATCACATACACACACATTCTCTTCATAGGTTTTATTTGTCTCAATATCTCGCACACACACACTCTGGAAACACACTCCCCCCTCCCCCGAGCACACAATTCATCCCCATCCAAGGTTATATGACGACCACTCTCGCTTGTGCTTCTCTGCACCCCAGCATGCGCACCACCTCAATCTTCAAAGAGGGCATCAAGGAGATCGAAGACGGCGACCACAATGCACCAGAGAATGTGGGGCCATTTAGAAGCAAAATGTTGTGACGATGACTGACAGACTCCCATGCCCTCTCTCTCCCGCACAAAATTATTAATCCCTCAAATCATGAGATCCTTCCCCACTCATCCATGTTTTTCCAGATCTCTCATCAAACTTCTTGTCTCTTCTCCTTCCACGTGTCCCAAATCCGGAAGCACACGCATCTCATGTATATTACATGTCTCCATCTTTCTCACAGACCTATCTTCTTCCTCTCTCTCTCTCTCTTGTTAGATTTGTCTCCTACTCTCTCACCCACATACAGACAATATTTCCCACCATATCTGCTCCATCTTCGCGAGCTCTCTCTACACATTTCATTCACACATTGGGATGTGTTCAAAATGTTGCTTTTATAATGGATCATGTAGAGTTATGGTTGGTTTTGTTGCATCCTGCAAAGTAATAACTATGAAATGCATTTAGATTTTCATTTGACTGGGATTATGCGAGTTTGAGCATATTGTGAAGTACTATAGACCTCGTATACATCTTGGAATTCAACAATGATTCTAACTATTGAATTGTATAAACCATTACATTCGAAGTCAGTAGCCTAATATATTTATTTCTATCCATCACATACACACACATTCTCTTCATAGGTTTGATTTGTCTCAATATCTCGCACACACACTCTGCACACACACTCCCCCTCCCCCGGCCACACAATTCATCCCCATCCAAGGTTATATGACGACCACTCTCGCTTGTGCTTCTCTGCACCCCAGCATGCGCACCACCTCAATCTTCAAAGAGGGCATCAAGGAGATCGAAGACGGCGACCACAATGCACCAGAGAATGCGGGGCCATTTAGAAGCAAAATGTTGTGACGATGACTGACAGACTCCCACGCTCTCTCTCTCCCGCACAAAATTATTAATCCCTCAAATCATGAGATCCTTCCCCACTCATCCATGTTTTTCCAGATCTCTCATCAAACTACTTGTCTCTTCTCCTTTCACGTGTCCCAAATCCGGAAGCACACGCATCTCATGTATATTACATGTCTCCATCTTTCTCACAGACCTAACTTCTTCCTCTCTCTCTCTCTCTCTCTCTCTCTTGTTAGATTTGTCTCCTACTCTCTCACCCACATACAGACAATCTTTCCCACCATATCTGCTCCATCTTCGCGAGCTCTCTCTACACATTTCATTCACACATTGGGATGTGTTCAAAATGTTGCTTTTATAATGGATCATGTAGAGTTATGGTTGGTTTTGTTGCATCCTGCAAAGTAATAACTATGAAATGCATTTAGATTTTCATTTGACTGGGATTATGCGAGTTTGAGCATATTGTGAAGTACTATAGACCTCGTATACATCTTGGAATTCAACAATGATTCTAACTATTGAATTGTATAAACCATTACATTCGAAGTCAGTAGCCTAATATATTTATTTCTATCCATCACATACACACACATTCTCTTCATAGGTTTGATTTGTCTCAATATCTCGCACACACACTCTGCACACACACTCCCCCTCCCCCGGCCACACAATTCATCCCCATCCAAGGTTATATGACGACCACTCTCGCTTGTGCTTCTCTGCACCCCAGCATGCGCACCACCTCAATCTTCAAAGAGAGCATCAAGGAGATACAAGAGGGCGACCACAATGCACCAGAGAATGCGGTGCCATTTAGAAGCAGAATGTTGTGACGATGACTGATAGACTCCCACGCCCTCTCTCTCCCGCACAAAATTATCAATCCCTCAACCCATGAGATCCTTCCCCTCTCATCCATGTTTTTCCAGATCTCTCATCAAACTTGTTTTCACTTCTCCTTCCACGAGTCCAAAATCCGGATGCACACGCTCACGTTTATTACATGTCTCCATCTTTCTCACGGACCTAACTTCTTCATCTCTCTCTCTCTCTCTCTTGTTAGATTTGTCTCCTACTCTCTCACCCACATACAGAAAATCTTTCCCACCATATCTGCTCCATCTTCGCGAGCTCTCTCTACACATTTCATTCACACATTGGGATGTGTTCAAAATGTTGCTTTCATAATGGATCATGTAGAGTTATGGTTGGTTTTGTTGCATCCTGCAAAGTAATAACTATGAAATGCATTTAGATTTTCATTTGACTGGGATTATGCGAGTTTGAGCATATTGTGAAGTACTATAGACCTCGTATACATCTTGGAATTCAACAATGATTCTAACTATTGAATTGTATAAACCATTACATTCGAAGTCAGTAGCCTAATATATTTATTTCTATCCACCACATACACACACATTCTCTTCATAGGTTTGATTTGTCTCAATATCTCGCACACACACTTTGCACACACACTCCCCCTCCCCGGGCCACACAATTCATCCCCATCCAAGGTTATATGACGACCACTCTCGCTTGTGCTTCTCTGCACCCCAGCATGCGCACCACCTCAATATTCAAAGAGAGCATCAAGGAGATCCAAGAGGGCGACCACGATGCACCAGAGAATGCAGCGCCATTTAGAAGCAGAATGTTGTGACGATGACTGATAGACTACCACGCCCTCTCTCTCCCGCACAAAATTATCAGTCCCTCAACCCGTGAGATCCTTCCCCTCTCATCCATGTTTTTCCAGATCTCTCATCAAACTTGTTTTCACTTCTCCTTCCACGTGTCCAAAATCCGGATGCACACGCTCATGTTTATTACATGTCTCCATCTTTCTCACGGACCTAACTTCTTCATCTCTCTCTCTCTCTCTCTCTCTCTCTCTCTCTCTCTCTCTTGTTAGATTTGTCTCCTACTCTCTCACCCACATACATACAATCTTTCCCACCATATCTGCTCCATCCTCACGAGCTCTCTCTACACATTTCATTCACACATTGGGATGTGTTCAAAATGTTGGTTTTATAATGGATCATGTAGAGTTATGGTTGGTTTTGTTGCATCCTACAAAGTAATAACTATGAAATGCATTTAGATTTTCATTTGACTGGGATTATGCGACTTTGAGCATATTGTGAAGTACTATAGACCTCGTAAATATCTTGGAATTCAACAATGATTCTAACTGTTGAATTGTATAAACCATTACATTCGAAGTCAGTAGCCTAATATATTTATTTCTATCCATCACACACACACACATTCTCTTCATAGGTTTGATTTCTCTCAATATCTCGCACACACACACTCTGCAAACACACTCCCCCCTCCCCCGAGCACACAATTCATCCCCATCCAAGGTTATATGACGACCACTCTCGCTTGTGCTTCTCTGCACCCCAGCATGCGCACCACCTCAATCTTCAAAGAGGGCATCAAGGAGATCGAAGACGGCGACCACAATGCACCAGAGAGTGCGGGGCCATTTAGAAGCAGAATGTTGTGACGATGACTGATAGACTCCCACGCCCTCTCTCTCCCGCACAAAATTATCAATCCCTCAACCTGTGAGATCCTTCCCCTCTCATCCATGTTTTTCCAGATCTCTCATCAAACTTGTTTTCACTTCTCCTTCCACGTGTCCAAAATCCGGATGCACACGCTCATGTTTATTACATGTCTCCATCTTTCTCACGGACCTAACTTCTTCATCTCTCTCTCTCTCTCTCTCTCTCTCTCTCTCTCTCTCTCTCTTGTTAGATTTGTCTCCTACTCTCTCACCCACATACATACAATCTTTCCCACCATATCTGCTCCATCCTCACGAGCTCTCTCTACACATTTCATTCACACATTGGGATGTGTTCAAAATGTTGCTTTTATAATGGATCATGTAGAGTTATGGTTGGTTTTGTTGCATCCTACAAAGTAATAACTATGAAATGCATTTAGATTTTCATTTGACTGGGATTATGCGACTTTGAGCATATTGTGAAGTACTATAGACCTCGTAAATATCTTGGAATTCAACAATGATTCTAACTGTTGAATTGTATAAACCATTACATTCGAAGTCAGTAGCCTAATATATTTATTTCTATCCATCACACACACACACATTCTCTTCATAGGTTTGATTTCTCTCAATATCTCGCACACACACACTCTGCAAACACACTCCCCCCTCCCCCGAGCACACAATTCATCCCCATCCAAGGTTATATGACGACCACTCTCGCTTGTGCTTCTCTGCACCCCAGCATGCGCACCACCTCAATCTTCAAAGAGGGCATCAAGGAGATCGAAGACGGCGACCACAATGCACCAGAGAGTGCGGGGCCATTTAGAAGCAGAATGTTGTGACGATGACTGATAGACTCCCACGCCCTCTCTCTCCCGCACAAAATTATCAATCCCTCAACCTGTGAGATCCTTCCCCTCTCATCCATGGTTTTCCAGATCTCTCATCAAACTTGTTGTCACTTCTCCTTCCACGTGTCCAAAATCCGGATGCACACGCATCTCATGTATATTACATGTCTGCATCTTTCTCACAGACCTAACTTCTTCCTCTCTCTCTCTCTCTCTCTCTCTCTCTCTTGTTAGATTTGTGTCCTACTCTCTGACCCACATACAGACAATCTTTCCCACCATATCTGCTCCATCTTCGCGAGCTCTCTCTACACATTTCATTCATACATTGGGATGTGTTCAAAATGTTGCTTTTATATTGGATCATGTAGAGTTATGGCTGGTTTTCTTGCAGCCTACAATGTAATAACTATGAAATGAATTTAGATTTTCATTTGACTAGGATTATGCGAGTTTGAGCATATTGTGAAGTACTATAGACCTCGTATACATCTTGGAATTCAACAATGATTCTAACTATTGAATTGTATAAACCATTACATTCGAAGTCAGTAGCCTAATATATTTAGTTCTATCCATCACATACACACACATTCTCTTCATAGGTTTGATTTGTCTCAATATCTCGCACACACACACACACACACACACACACTGCACACACACTCCCCCTCCCCCAAGCACACAATTCATCCCCATCCAAGGTTATATGATGACCACTCTCGCTTGTGCTTCTCTGCACCACAGCATGCGCACCACCTCAATCTTCAAAGAGAGCATCAAGGAGATCGAAGACGGCGACCACAATGCACCAGAGAATGCGGCGCCATTTAGAAGCAGAATGTTGTGACGATGACTGACAGACTCCCACGCCCTCTCTCTCCCGCACAAAATTATCAATCCCTCAACCCATGAGATCCTACTCTCTCACCCACATACAGGCAATCTTTCCCACCATATCTGCTCCATCTTCGCGAGCTCTCTCTACACATTTCATTCACACATTGGGATGTGTTCAAAATGTTGCTTTTATAATGGATCATGTAGAGTTATGGTTGGTTTGTTGCATCCTACAAAGTAATAACTATGAAATGCATTTAGATTTTCATTTGACTGGGATTATGCGAGTTTGAGCATATTGTGAAGTACTATAGACCTCGTATACATATTGGAATTCAGCAATGATTCTAAGTATTGAATTGTATAAACCATTACATTCAAAGTCAGTAGCCTAATATATTTATTTCTATCCATCACATACACACACATTCTCTTCATAGGTTTGATTTCTCTCAATATCTCGCACACACACACACACTGCACACACAATCCCCCCTCCCCCGAGCACACAATTCATCCCCATCCAAGGTTATATGACGACCACTATCGCTTGTGCGTCTCTGCACCCCAGCATGCACACCACCTCAATCTACAAAGAGGGCATCAAGGAGATCGAATACGGTGACCACAATGCACTAGAGAATGCAGGGCCATTTAGAAGCAGAATGTTGTGACGATGGCTGACTGACTCCTACGCCCTCTCTCTCCCACACAAAATTATCAATCCCTCAACCCACAAGATCCTTACCCTTTCATCCATGTTTTTCCAGATCTCTCATCAAACTTGTTGTCTCTTCTCCTTCCACGTGTACAAAATCCGGATGCACATGCATCTCACGTATATTATATGTCTCCATCTTTCTCACAGACCTAACTTCTTCCTCTCTCTCTTTCTTGTTAGATTTGTCTCCTACTCTCTAACCCACATATATACAATCTTACCCACCATATCTGCTCCATCTTCGCGAGCTCTCTTTACACATTTCATTCACACATTGGGATGTGTTCAAAATGTTGATTTTATAATGGAGCATGTAGACTTATGGTTGGTTTCGTTGCATCCTACAAAGTAATAACTATGAAATGCACAGACAGCAAGAAAGCGGCCGCGACGTGCTGCTGGAACGCGTCACCGAGCTCCTGGATGCCGCTGCGTCAGGCGCTCCCCCGTTTTGCGTCCAGCTTCCACCCCAGGCCCCGGGAGGATCACGAGGTGGGCCGATCCGCACCCGCGCGCCCCTGAAAACGCTTCAAGGCTTCATCAACACCGATCTGGCCATCAGCGCGGAGCAGAAGGCTGCACCGGCACCGCCCCTGGTAAGCGAGGGCGTGTGCATCGCTACCTTTGGTCTTCGCGGGCCACCACCCTACCGTCCCATAGATGGAGCTTCGAGTCGAGCTGCATGGCGCGTGGAGTACCACGGTGAGGCCTTTGGGGTGGTGGCCTCGGAGGCCTATGTGCCCCGCATGGTGGATCGAAGGTTCACGCAGGAGGAAGACCACGGCTCATTCCTCGGGTCAGGCTGGGAGGAAGAAGCGCCAGAAGCCGAGCTCTTCTAGGAGCCTCAAGGGAGCCTTGACAACTACCGGGTACCGCTAATTCGTCAGGAGAAGGCTTATGCTAACCATGGGTCGCAGGAGGTTCAGGTCACCATAGTGGATGGCTGCCCCAGTGCGGCAATCTCCTTCCCCTCAGGAGGAGGGAACTGGAGGCAGCAGGAGAGGGGTCGGGATCCAGGCTCCTCCACACGGCATGCGGAGCAAGGAGTTGTTTGGAGGTAGGCCCTCTGCCGGGGAGGTGCCCCAGGACCTGCCCTGGACAGAGGACCCGTGGTCGTCGGGGGAACCGCTGACGTCCCCTTCTCCCCATTGGCGGCGTCCTGGTTTCTGGTCGTCGTCGATGGGGTTAAGGGTGGCGCAAGGCGGGGCCCTCATCTGGCGATATGAAGCAAGGCCAGTACCTGTGAATAAGGCCCAGTGCCTGTGAAGCTCGACGCCCGTCACACTCTCACGTAATAATGAGTTGGGGCTGTACACGCCCCGGAGTCTCCAGAGAGCCACACTCGGGCCTCGGGGGCTCCCTCCCATGCTTAGTGGCAGCACTTAGCTCCGCGCTAGTGAGAAGACATCGAAGACTGGACTAGGTGCCGGACGCGGCCTTTTTCTCTTACTTTCCTTTTTGTGCGAACAAGATTTCTTGTCTCGGATCTAAAGTTGAAGTTTAATTTGTGTTTGCGTATGCGGGAAGGGGTGTTGTGTCTTATTCGTGTGCTTTCTCGTGCTCCGATTTCTGGTCAAATTGGAATTCACACTAGCTGCCTCCCCCTCGCGGGCCCCTCACGAGTGGGGCAGGGCCCAGCTTGTGCATCCGCCGTCCTGCGGCCGGTGTTCGCTCTAGCCAGGCTCTCGCTGCATGGTTAAATGGGACCCCCATGGGGCCCTCGAATGGACACCATAGGCCACTCAAGGCCTGTCAAGACAAAGGTAAAACCACGACAACCTATTCATCACGACAATCACGGCATCATGCAGGCACTCATCCAGCGCCAATCTTGACAACACATAGGCAGCAATCTTCTTACATGAGGGGCTTCCCCTCCCAAAAAATGCTCTCAACACCTTCAGGGCCACGCCCATGTCTCTTCTTGCATAGGGCAAGCAGCGGGAGGAAGTGCAGGGTCAGTCGGACAAATCACTCGCCGCATCTTTCAGGGTGTCCCCAGAGGCGTCGTTGGCACCACCGTCGTTGCTGCCAGCCTCTTCATCACCGTTGTTGGCGCCGTCTCCACCATCGTTCACCACGGCGCCTTCATCGGCAGCAACGATCACCCCGTCGTCATCGGAGGTGAAGGCCTGGATGAGCGCATCAACATTGTCCTCCACCCACTGTGCTAGGTCGCCTCGGACGGCCTCAGGCACCAGGGCGATGGCGGCATTGAAGTCGAAGAAGGGATCGAGGTTCTGAAGATGGCTGAAGACGCGGGAGAATGCCCGTGCGAGCAGGCCGCGGCTCCGCTCCTCCACCAGCTGGCGAGACCTCTCAGAGCGGTTCTCCAGATGCGTCACCACATCAGTGAAGAACTAGAGGTTGCCGGCGTAGTTGCTCACATGCGGCTCCTCGGCAGCAGCCTCACAGATGTTTCCCAAGGCCGTGTTAGCCCTTTCCCTAAGCATTCGGAGCATGGGGCCGTGCATGTGTTCAAACTTTTGCCGCTGGCGGATCTCATCCGCATTCCGCTCAGCGATAGCCTCGGCATCATCCACCCGCCGTTGAAGAAGGAGCAGTTCGAGACGGGAGGAGGCCAGCTCGGCCTGCACCGAGCTTAGCGCGGCAGCGGTGGCTTCAACTCGCTGTGTGGCTTTAGTCAACCTGGTCCTGAGGGCAGCAGTCCTGCCCATGGCTTCAGCCCTGATCAACTCCAGCTGCTCCTCATACTCGCGCTCAAGGCCGGCACGAGCCTTCGCCACGTGATGGTCAATCTCCTCCTAGATCCGGGCCTCCCGCGCGCAAACATCGTCCTCCGCCTGGGCAACCTGGAGCTCCCTCATCTCCAACCGCTCCAGATCGAGGTTGCGCTCGGCAGTCTCCAGCGTCAGCGCTTCCTCACGCCTCCGGAGTTCCTCCTCTTCAGCAGGCCCTCCCTTCAACAGTGCGAGGGTGGATCTGCGCAGCTCCACCTGCTGCTCCAGGGAGTTGCACCAGTCTTGGAGCTCCCACACGCGCTCCTCCGCAGCTTCGCGTCGCTTGTCAGCCTCCTGAGCTTCCTCAAGGGCCCGGGAACAGGCCTCCTGAGAGGACGCCAAGGATACTTCGGCCTTAGCATTCTCGAGGTCACGCTGGTGGTGCGCGAGACCAACAGCCACCTTCAGCTTGCGCCACTCCTCGACCAGCCTCAAGCCTTTAGCTACGAGACGCGCGTCTTCAACCACCAGCTCTGCGCCAAGCTGGCTCACCGCATCGGCTGCCCTTTGGAGGAACTCTTGGCTGACAGCGTTGCGCTCCTGCGCACGCCCAAGCACGTCGTCAACACCATCCCTCGCCATCGACACTGGCGGAGGGCCTTGGTATGGCTCGTCCCCTCTCGGCAGGGGGCTGGGGGCTGCTGTCCCTGCGATTGCTAGGCGGGCCCCGTGGGGGACCCAGCCTGGCATCGATCCACCTCCTGATGAGGATCCGAAGACCGACTTCAGCCACTCACCACCTATGATCAGGGGAGGAGCACGGGGCAAGCTGGATGTTCCCAACGAGAGGTCATGAGGGGACAGCGGCGCGATGACAGGATCAAGGCGCACCGCAGACCGGCATGCCTCCCCAGCCAAGCTCGCACCAAGGGTGACACGCAGGCTCGGGGCAGTTAAGGTTGGTGACGGAAGGGGAGCCTGAGGAAGCGGCTCCTCGGCTGGCTCCACAGGCTCATTAGAAGGAATCCTGAAAGGCCATTGTCAGCATAGGGAGAGGCAGACAAGGAACCATGAAAAGAGGGACTTACTCGTCAACGGCGAAGTACTTCCTATGCTTCAATGGGCGGTGCGGGCGATCATCACCACTGGAAGCCTCCTTCCTCTTGCGAAGGGCCTCGAAATCTATGCGGAACCGGCCCAGGCTCGCGACGTGAGGGCCGGCGCGCAGCATGGGAGCCGAAGCATCAGGCCGGCCTGCATCGAGGGCACCGGCCTGAGGGGAGCGATCAGACACCACCTCTAGGGGGCTTTAGCCTCGGGCGCGGGCAGCAGGGTGAAGGACCACAGCAATCGGTTTCTCGCGGGCCCCCACGAGGCCAGCCGGGCGCAACCCCCATTCGTCGAAGCGGGGCATCTGCCTCGCGAAGTCAACCCTGTTTTTGCAAAGATACAACAGGGCGCCCCCATGGCCAGCATTGCCAGGAGAGGGGTCGCCCGTTAGGACCTACAGCACCTTCTTCAGTGTCTCCGGCGCGACATCCCCTTCCTGGAGCCTCATACGGTCCTGGCGACCGGTGTAAGCCCACATTGGGTGGGAATAGCGCTGGAGAGGAGTGATGCGGCGCCGGAGGAACTCCTTCACCACCTTGGGCGCCGTCACCCCGAGCTCCCTCAACCTCTCGAAGCGATGCTAGGTGAAGGCAAGTTGGGGGCTCGTGAGTTCTTCGTGATCCCAACCAGGATTGGGAGCAGCTCGGGTGCGCGAGCAGGGGGCTGGGCACCCCGACGTCCACATACAGCCACCGCTCCCGGAACCCGATCGCGGAAGGTAGGAGGCTAAAATCGATCCCCGAGGCAGCCGTCTCCGGCACGGCCTGGAAGCTCACGCACCCCGAACACCAGGAAGGATCGGACAAGCGCAACGAGAAGAAGTTGCATAGAAGGGCAATGGAAGGAGGAATCCCCACCATGGCCTCGCACACGAAGGCGAAGACAGCAAGCAGAGCAATGGATTGGGGGCCAAGATGCATCATGTGGATCTGGTAACAGGAAAGCACCACATTGAAGAAGGCGGAAAAGGGGGGAACCAGGCCCGCCCACAAAGCGTCAGCGAAGAATCGGACCTCCTTGACGACCCTGTCGAAGGAGGCATGGGACACGGGCCAGACCATTGTCTTCCCGCACTCATTGAAGCTGGAGGCAAGCACGGAGCAGACCTTCTCCAGGGCCTCCAGGTTGAGTATGAGCGATTTGTCGACGGCAGGAGCAGCCGCCGGAGGAGTACTAGTCGAGGGCACAGGTTTCTTCCCCTTATCCTTTTTCGACGGCGCCATGGCAGTGGGAAGGGAGAAGAACTTGATATGGATTGAAGGCGGAAGCAGAGGCTCGAGGAGGTAAGGGGAACAAGGAGCGTGCAGGCTGCAAAGGGGGGGATAACTGTGTACAAGCCTCGTGGCCGCCTAGCCAGGCGCATAATGGGGAAGCGTGGGGAAGCGGAGACGCCCACGTCCAATCAACCGCCACGCGGCGCCCAAGGCCGCAGGCTGATGGGGCCCGCGGCCTCTGCACTTGCCCCTTCGCTTCTCCGCTAAGCCAAGTCCGAGCGTGCCTTGGGCCCGGGGGCTACTATCGATGTTCTGGTAATGGGGGTCCCCAGACTTGCCTGCCTGCGGCCTGTGGCGTGGCTCAAATGGTGGCCCAGTATGGCCCATTTTCATCAGCGCAAGACTCAAGACCCTCGCGAGGGGCCAAGCCTCGCGGGGCGGACGACGCAAGGCTTCCTCAGGAATGGCCTCGCCAGGAAGGCTCGCGAGGAGGCGGAGAGATCAAGGCAGGGTACCTCGCGAGGTGGTCGTGATGCAAGCCATGACGATTGAGACCAGGCGGGCGCCAGGCGGGCGCCGGCCTGCGCAGTGTCCTTGTTTCCTCTTTGGTGCAAAGGGGGCAATCACAGACGTGGAGTACCAAGGCATCAAGCAATGGTTGCCATTTCGGTGCAACGAGACCAAGACCAGTGGAGCGGCAGGATGGAGGTCACTGTGGAGCCCAAGACGGCGTCATCGCCAGTGCTTTTGGCACCCGAAGACCAACTTTAGTCAGGATAACTTGTACTAGATGTTCCCCTTCAAAATGGACGTTGTTGGCGCCCTTCCCGCTCAATATTTGGGAAGTGGCCCAGGGCCTCTATATATAGTACTAGCCACCGCAAGGTAGGGGGACGATAAAAGAGAAACCTAGACAGAGATAGAGATGCGATCAAACTCACCCGAGCAGTTCATCACACCAGCTCAAGAACACCTCTCGCGAGGCTGTTCTTCCTGTGTACTATTCATCATCAGCCCGAGAGGCAATCCACCACACCACACACTTGAGTAGGGTATTACACCACAACGGTGGCCCGGACCAGTATAAATCTCGTGTCCCTTGTGTTGTTCATCGTTTTCAGCCTAGATCTCATGAGGCGATCGGACGTAGATCGGTAGGGGAGAGATCTTCGTGCGCACCCCAGAGTTCGAACCTTAAGGGTCTGCCGGAACCCAACATCCGACACCTCTACGTATACTGGTAAAGACCATATTATGATTATCTCTTCAAAACACTTGGCAATCTACTTCAGTAAATAGGACATTGGACCGAAATCGGCTAGTGTAGATACGGAAAGCAAATTGTAGCCAAGAGATTCAACGAGCATAACATTTTGAATGGAGCTGTCATGTGAGATGGCCACCTTACCAAGGCCAACCACCTTACCCTTTGAGTTTTCACCAAAAGTGACATACTTTCGGGGACCATTGTTTCATCAATCTCTCGAAACATATCCTTGTCACCCGTCATGGATCGGTACATCCACTATAAAGAACCCATTCCTTTCATCCGGCCATGTAACCATGAAGGTTAGCCATAAGACTAAAGTGTCTCATAGACTCATCGAGATCAAAGTCACTATCATCATCCTCATCATAATATGCATGTTCAACATCGTCTTGGGATTGATCATCACCTAGAGAAGGTGATACATTAGATTTATGATCATGACAATGTGCATCTTTATGAATTATAATGACTTGAGAAATGATGCTACTAATGACTCCAACATCTCCTTTAGCACGCATGAGATTACGAAGCTCAAATAGGCAATCATCAAATTTAGGATCACTAGGTTTCGTCTTATGAAAAGATATGGACTTTTGAAGAATCTCATCTAGATTTTTCAAAGAGTAGTTTGGAAAGCGTTCCTCAAGATATCTCCATATAGTGTAAGCATATTCAAATGTAGGCAAGCAAACAAGCAAATTTCAAGGCAATCCTCTTATGATAAGATTGATATCTCTAAGATTGCGGGTCATGTCAAGATACTCATGTGGGGTAGGATGCAAGGGATTAATAGGAGGTGCACAAGGGCTAGCAATGTACTTGTTCAAATCATATTCATTGAAAATCTCAAGCATCTCATTTTTTCCAAGCATTAAAGAACTCTCCGTCAAGCATAGGCACTCTACCTCTAATACTCCCAACAGTAGACTCGTCCATCTTCCTCCAATGGTGATTAAATCAAAGCAATGGAGACCAATGCTCTGATACGAATTGAAAGGAATGAGAAGAGGTGTCTAGCGGGGGGATTAGACACTCAACAAGCAAAAGTAGCAGTTTTTAAGTTCTTCAAATTGAGGTTGTAGACTAGCACAATTTTAAGCATTCCCAACACACTTCAAGCAAGCATGGCAAGAGTATAACCAGCGGTAAGAGTAAAGTATGCTAGTTGTAAGATAGTAAAGGGATGGGATTTGAGTGTGCAAACACTATGAAGACACGAAGATTTTTGGCGTGGTTCCGATAGGTGGTGCTATCGTACATCCATGTTGGTGGAGACTTCAACCCATGAAGGGTAACGGTTGCGCAAGTCCACGGAGAGCTCCACCCACGAAGGGTCACAAAGAAGCAACCTTGTCTATCCCACCATGGCCATCTCCCACGAAGGACTTTCCTCACCTGGGTAGATCTTCACGAAGTAGGCGATCTCCTTGCCCTTACAAACTCCTTGGTTCACCTCCACAATCTTGACGGAGGCTCCCAAGTGACATCTAACCAATCTAGGAGACACCACTCTCCAAAAGGTAATAGACGGTGTGTTGATGATGAACTCCTTGCTCTTGTGCTTCAAATGATAGTCATCACAACACTCAACTCTCTCCCATAGATTTTTCTATGGTGGAAAGACGATTTGAGTGGAAAGCAACTTGGGGAAGGCTAGAGATCAAGATTCTTGTGGTTGGATTGGAATGTCTTGGTATCAACACATGAGTAGGTGGTTCTCTCTTGGAAAATGAGTAGTGGAAGTGTAGGCACATTCTGATGGCTCTCTGACAAATGGAGAAGGGGTGGAGGGGTATATATAGCCTCCACACAAAATCCAACAGTTACACACTTTTTACCCAACTCGGTCAGACCGAATCGAAGAACTCGATGAGACCGATTTAGTTCAAAATGTGAACATTAGGAATCTTGGTGGGACCGACAAGATCAACTCGGTGGGACCGATGTGCTAGGGCTAGGGCAAAACCCCATCTCGGTGAGACCAATCGCATGAACTCGGTGAGACCGATTTCAGCAATTGATCAAACAGAGAGTTGGTCAAGCAAACTCGATGGGACCAATTGCATATTTTGGTGAGAATGAAGTCATTGCAATAGACAACAGAGAGTTTGCAAGGCCATCTCAGTGAGACTAAGATCCGTATCGGTGTGACCGAATTGATTATGGTATCTGGCAATGGCTATGTGAAATGAACTCGGCGGCGCCATATAGATCAAAGCGGTGGGGCCAATTTGACTTTAGGTTTTGGAGAAATGTGGAAATGAGAAAGTGGTTGAGGATTTTTGGAGTAATATCACTAAGAACTTTGAGTAAGTAGACCATTAAGCAACACCTCATCCCCTTTTAATAGTATTGGCTTTCTGATGGACTCAATGTGATCTTGGATCCCTAAAATGAAAATGAAGAGTCTTGAGCCTTTGCGAATTTTTGTCCTTAACATTTTGAAGGGGTTCCACATCTTCTTGTACTTCCCACTCCATTGTTGAACTCATCTGAAATGCACTTGATAAAAATATTAGTCCAACAAGAGATATGTTGACATTAATTACCAAAACCAGCCAGGGAGCACTTGTGCTTTCAGCCACCAGAGTAGATGCCTACATGGGCAGCCCGTCCCCTCAGCGGTCGCCTCTAAGTCGCGCTCCTCTTCTTCTTCGTCTTCCTCCCCTCCTCCGCGGGAATCATCAGAAGACAATTCCACCGGCGATGCCGCCTCCTTGCCCTCAGGAGGCACCTCCGGCACCAGACCGCTCCCATCAAAGGTGGGCATGGCGTCCACCACACGTTGCCAATTGTCGCTGAGGAACAATGGGACAGGAGTGCCCTCCAGACCTTCCACGTCCTCTCCAACCAGGAAGCGGAGACCTGCGGCAAGATCCTCATCAGCCAGGGCCTCCAAGTTTAGGCGGAGATCATCGTCCACACCTCCAAGCCTCCACAACGGGCACTAGTGCGCCTGAAGTGGAGCCACCCGCTGCGCCAGGAACACCCTCAGGAGCATAGCCCCGGTCAGCTTCGCCGCCTTCATGTTGCCCGGCCTCAGGTCGGCGTTCATCTTCTCCAGCACCAACTTCGCCCGTCGGTCGTCAAGCTTCGCACGAGACCACGCCTCATCAGCCTGGGGCTGCTCCATGGGCAACACCAACCGAGAGTGGATGCATCCGGAATCCAGCATGACCCACTTGCTCTGGAAGCCATCGACCCTCTTCCCGGTCTTCGAGATCGTGTTGGCCTTGGAGTATGTCACAAAGCCAGCGCACGCCGAAGTATGGCTGGCGGTAATTCGGAGGGAGAAGAAGTGGCGCAGCAAGGCCACGGAAGGCATCACCCCATCGTGTGACTCGCAGTAGTAAGCGAAAATAGAGAGAAGGAGAACAGAGTTGGGATGGAGATGAAGGGCCTGTAACCTGTAATGGCGGAGGACGGTGTAGAAGAACTCAGAGAAGGGAGGCACCAGGCCGGCGATGATGGTGCTCATGAAGAAGGGGTAAAAGGTGCTCCCCTTGGCCTCCGGCTGGGCGGAGCCGGCTCATAGTACAGTCTCCCCCATCTCGCTGCCTTGCGCCGCTGTCATGAGGCGCGTAGAGGCGAGATTCTTCTCCATCATGTTGGGGGGATCCAGAGTCGGCGAGTACCAAGCCGGTGGAGCCCCGACCATGTCCTTGTGGGGCGCCATTGCTCGCTGGAAGAGGAAGAATGAGGCAGATCTGGAGATTTTGTGCAAGAGAGCAAGAGCAAGGAAGGGGATCTGGAGCAAGGCGAATGAGAGAAATGAAGGTAAGCCTAACCCAGGCCAGCCTTTTGTCAGTCGGGTAGTTGTCGAGGCAGCGTGGGGAAGCGGAGACGCCCACGTCCAATCAACCGCCACGCGGCGACCAAGGCTGCAGGCTATTGTGGCCCGCAGCGCTCCACACTTGCCCTTTGGCTTCGCTGCTAAGCCAAGCCCGAGCGCGCCTTGGGCCCGGGAGCTCCTGTCGGTGTTCTTGGAACGGGGGTCCCCAGACTTGCCTGCCTGCGCCTGCAGTGTGGCTCAAGCTGTGGCCCAGTACGACCCATCTTCGTCGACCCAAGATCAAGACTCTCGCAAGGGGCCAAGCCTCACGGAGCGGACGACGCAAGGCTTCCCCAGGGGCGGCCTCACCAGGCAGGCTCGCGAGGAGGCGGAGAGATCAAGGCAAGGAGTACCTCGCGAGGTGCTCGTGACGGAAGCCATGACGATTGAGAACAGGTGGGCGCCTGGCGGGAGCCAGCCAGCGCAGTGTCCTCATTTCCTCTTTGGTGCAAAGGGGGCAAGCGCAGGCGCGGAGTACCAAGGCATCAAGCAAAGGTTTCCCTATCGGTACAACAAGACCAAGACCTGCAGGACGGCAGGACAGAGATCACCGTGGAGCCCAAGACAGCGTCATCGCCAGTGCCTTTGGCAGTCAAAGACTAGCTTTAGCCAGGATAGCTTGTACTAGCTGTCCCCCTTAAAAATGGCCGTTGCTGGCTCCCTTCCCGCTCAATATTTGGGAAGAGGACCAGGGCCCCTATAAATAGAGATAGCCACCACAGTAGAAGGTATCTGGATCCCACCTAGAACCAACGGTGACGGAGCAATTCCTCTCCAAGCACACCACCACAAGAACACCCCTCACGAGGCTGTTCTTCCTCTGTACTATTCATCATCAGTCCCAGAGACAATCCACCACACCACACACTGGATTAGGGTATTACACCACAGCGGTGGCCCGAACCAGTATAAACCTTGTGTCCCTTGTGTTGTTCATCGTGTAACTTAGATTCGCGGCGAGGTTTTGGGGCGTGGATCGGTAGGGAGAAGATCTTCGTGCAAACCCCAGAGTTCGAACCTTAAGGGTTTTGCCGCAACCCGACATCCGACACAGTCTGCCGGCAAACTCTATTGGCAGTTGGGAGAACATGGAAGATGCATTCCGAGACAATTTCCAGGGCACTTATGTGCGATCACCGGACGCTGATGACTTGAGTCACATAGCCCAACAGCCCGGAGATTCAGCCAAGAAATTCTAGACATTGTTCCTCACTAAGAAGAACCAAATTGTCGACTATCCAAACGCTGAAGCCCTAGCGGCCATTAAGCATAACATCAGCGATGAGTGGCTTGCCCGACACCTCGGCCAAGAAAAGCCGAAATCCATGGCAACCCTTACGACACTTATGACCCACTTTTGGGCAGGCGAGGACAGCTGGTTGGCTCGTAGCAACAGCACATCAGGAAATCCTGGCACTTCAGACGCTAGAGATAGCAGCGGCAAGCCCCAGCGCAACAGACACAAGCATCGCAATATGGGCGATAACGCCGAAGACACGACCGTCAATGCCGGATTCAGTGGCTCCAATCCGGTAAGCAGAAAAAGTCATTTAAAAGAAACAATCCGGGCCCGTCCAGTCTGGACCGCATACTCGATTGCTCATGTCAAATCCACGGCACTCTCGATAAACCAGCCAAACACACCAATAGAGAATGTTGGGTATTTAAATAGGCTGGCAAGTTAAATTCTGAAAACAAGGAAAAGGGGCCGCATAGTGATGACGACGAGGAGCCCCGGACGCCGAACACAGGAGGATAGA
Source organism: Triticum dicoccoides (assembly GCF_002162155.2). Lineage (NCBI taxonomy): Eukaryota > Viridiplantae > Streptophyta > Magnoliopsida > Poales > Poaceae > Triticum > Triticum dicoccoides. Next base: position 362,565,206 of record NC_041383.1, read on the forward strand.
AGAAATTTCCTCCCCAAGTAAAAACAGTAAATATGATGTACGCCACCCATATCCCCAAGCGGGAGCAGAAGCGTGCACGAAGGGACGTATACGCGATGGAGCTAGTCGCCCCAAAGTTCAACCCATGGTCTTCTTGTCCGATCACCTTCGATCGTAGGGACCATCCGACCAGTATCCGTCACGGCAGTTCGGCTGCACTGGTCCTTGACCCTATCATTGACAGATTCCACGTCACACGAGTCCTCATGGACGGTGGCGGCAGCCTGAACCTGCTCTATCAGGATACAGTGCGCAAAATGGGCATCGATCTCAAGGATCAAACCCACCAGAACCACCTTCAAAGGTGTCATACCAGGTGTAGAGGCCTGTTGCACGGCTCAATCACACTAGAAGTAGTCTTCGGATCTCCGGACAATGCGGTGCCCTCCCATAGTGGCTATCATGCACTGCTCGGACGAACCGCATTTGCTAGATTCAATGTGGTGCCGCATTATGCCTACCTCAAGCTCAAGATGCCAGGACCTCGCAGGGTTATAACAGTCAATGGAAACATAGAGCACTCCCTCCATATGGAGGAGCACACTGCAGCCCTCGCAGCAGAAGTACAGAGCAGCCTCCTTAGGCAGACCTCCAATTCAGCAATAAAGCCCCCGGACACCGTCAAGCGAGTCTGAAGTACTCTGCAACAGGATCGTCCGGCACGTCCAGAGCTCACCTAGCAATTCGGCCTCCATCCCAGTCCCAGTCAAGCGGTGAAATTTGTGCCACGCATACATAATTACGCACTTAAAATACCATGGGCATTGGCGGAGGCAAAGCTACAATGCAAACTCACCTTCAATGCATGCACCTTCAATGCAAACTCACCTTCAATGCGCGCATGGCCTTCGCCCGCGTGAAGGTGCACTAGGTGAAGATGGATGCCGAGAAGCTGATGATGGAGGGGCCACCCAAGGGCAAGGAACACTGCCATCCCGAAAAGTATTATGACAGTGTCCTGAAGGGCTCCCGCCTTGTGGTGGAGCAATGTGCTAAGGATGTAATCTTTGAGTGAATGTACTCATTTTATCCTATAATATGAAAACACGTTCATTTGCGCAATATAACGCTTGTTGATTTAGAATTTTACCTTCTGTGCGGCCGCTTACAAAATCTAAGAGTTGGCCAGTCGTCGGCTTCTGCCCCCATGTAACTAGTACAGGGGTGTTCGGGATATATCTAAACACTCTTTTATCCAAATTTTTGATCCTTTAAGGAGGTGTTTAGCGCAACGAACAAGGCAATCGGACTATACAGCTTTATCACCCTCACTTAGCCATAGAAGTTCTATAATTTTAAATTTTGGCGTAGCCCCTGGTATTCAGAAGGCCGAACTTGGGGCTCTATACATGCCTAAATCGGACAAAGACCGATTCCTTGCCCACAGCGGAAAAAATCTTTAAGGATTTGAAACCTCTCGAACAGCGACCAGCTCCTGCCGCATCATGACAGTCAGTTTTCGGCTTTCACTACTGAGGTGCTCGTCCGGAGGAACCAGGACACAATCGCGGTAGTTCTCCCGATGCAACCTTAGCCGATATAGTGGAACATAAGGCAGCAAAACATGGGAGCCAGGCAACCCAACTATTGACCCAAGACATGATTCGAAGCTGATGCATATAATGTATAAGTTCGGGGTGCCGCATTGTCGAAGGTGTTCGGACTTTTCTTGCCGTGTTATGGGGTACACTGAAGCCCCTGGCGAACTGAACGTATCAAAATGTATAGGTGCAATTTGTAATAAATAAACAGTCAAGGAAAAAGAAAAAGAAATGTAATAATAAGATGACGTTGTAGATTGTTTTCCATTGTTTATTTGAATTATACGTCAAGGCGCACGTATACAAGTAGTGCGATAAGCAAAATAGGACAATTTGACATGTCCTAACCAGGAGCGAGCTACGTGTGGGTATGTAAAACAGGTATAGCGATCGTTATTAGAGACCACCTGGGGACTCCCTCGTACGTCAAAGCTCCTTGCCTGCTTGGTGTTTCTGTCCCGTGATGGGTCCAATAATCAGGTTATCGGAAGAGTCTCAAGAAGATAGGGACCTGAAAGAAAGAAAAGGGTGAAGGTATATGGGTCCTGGGGCGGTTGAGCCGCATTGTGGACCGCCTTCTGACTGTGCCTCCGCCTACGCCCATGGTATTTTAAGTGTGTAATTATGTGCGCACGGCACAAATTTCACTGCTTGACTAGGATTGGGGCGGAGGCCGAATTGCTAGGCAAGCTCTAGACGGGCCGGGCGATCTTGTTGCAGAGTACTCCGGACTCGCTTGACGCTGTCCGGGGGCTTTCTTGCCGAATTGGAGTTCTGCCTAAGGAGGCTGCTTTGTACTTCTGCTGCGAGGGCCGCAGTATGCTCCTTCATACGGAGGGAGCGCTCTGTGTTTCCATTGACTGTTATAACCCCGCAAGGTCCTGGCATCTTGAGCTTGAGGTAGGCATAATGCGGCACCGCATTGAATCTAGCAAATGCGGTTTGTCCGAGCAGTGCATGATAGCCACTGCGGAAGGGGACGATATAAAAGATTAACTCCTCGCTTCGAAAGTTGTCCGGAGATCCGAAGACTACTTCCAGTGTGATTGAGCCCGTGCAACAGGCCTCTACGCCTGGTACGACACCTTTAAAGTGGTTTTGGTGGGTTTGATACTTGAGGGATCGATGACCATTTTGCGCACTGTATCCTGATAGAGCAGGTTCAGGCTGCTGCCGAACCGCCATGATGTGAGGTGGAATCCGCCAATGATAGGTTCCGGGACCAGTGCGGCTGAACCGCCATGACGGATACTGGTTGGATGGTCTCTGCGATCAAAAGTGATCGGACAAGAAGACCATGGGTTGAACTTTAGGGCGACTGTCTCCATCGCGTAGACGTCCCTTAGTGCAGTCTTCAGCTCCCGCTTGGAAATATGCATGGAGTATATCATATTTACCATTTTTACTTAGGGAGGAAATTTTTTCTGTCCTCCTATGTTCGGCCGCCGGGTCTCCTTGTTGTCATCACTATGCGGCCCCTTTTCCTTCTTTTCGGCATTCAACTTGTCGGCCTGTTTGAACACCCAACATTCTCTGTTAGTGTGGTTGGCTAGTTTGTCGGGGGTGCCGTGAATTTGACATGAGCGATCGAGTAGGCGGTCCAGACTAGACGGGCCCGGATTGTTTCTTTTTGAATTGCTTTTTCCGCTGACCAAGCTTAGGGCCACTAAATCCGGCATTGACGGTCGTGTCTTCGGCCTTATCACCATTATTGCGACGCTTATGTCTGTTGCGTCGGTGCTTGCCGTTGCTATCTTTGACGTCTGAGGTGCTAGGATTTCTTGATGTGATGTTGCTACGGGCCAACCAGCTGTCCTCGCCCGCACAAAAGCGGGTCATGAGTGTCGTGAGGGCTGACATGGACTTCGGCTTCTCTTGGCCGACGTGTCGAGCAAGCCACTTGTCACGGATGTTATGCTTAAAGGCTGCTAGGGCTTCGGCATCCGGATAGTCGAGAATTTGGTTCTTTTTAGTTAGGAACTGAGTCCAGAATTTCCTGGCCGACTGTCCGGGCTGTTGGGTTATGTGACTTAAGTCATTAGTGTCCGTTGGTCGCACATAAGTACCCTGGAAGTTGTCAAGGAATGCTTCTTCCAGGTTCTCCCAACTGCCAATGGAGTTTGCCGGCAGACTATTTAGCTAATGCCGAGCCGGTCCCTTGAGTTTTAGTGGGAGGTACTTGATGGCATGCAGATCATCGCTGAAAGTGCGTTATATCGACTAGAGGGGGGGTGAATAGGCGATTTTTATGAATTCTTCACTAAGGAATTTGCTGGTGAGGAAATTCCTAAATGAAGAACTACTTGCAGCGGAATTAGTACTCAAAAGTAAACATAGCACAACACAAGCATAGTCATCATGATGAAATTAAGACAAGCACAGATTACAGAAAGCGTAAGCATAGGATAACACAGGATGACACAGGATGAAGACGGACAGACTGAAGAAATTGAATTGAGGAAATTGAGAAAGTCTTCAGTCAAAGTCTTCAAATAGATATGAACAAGCACACAACAACTGAAATGAGGAAATGAAAGAGTTGAGGAAATAGAACCAGTAAGATTGGTCAAGACAATGATTTGGTAGACCAGTTCCAACTGATGTCTCAGTTGTACGTCTGGTTGGAGCGGCTAGGTATTTAAACCTAAGGACACACAGTCCCAGACACACAGTCCTCACCGTATTATCCTTGAGCTAAGGTCACACAGACCTCGCCTAATCACTCATTGTAAGTCTGCAGGTGACTTCCAAACCTTCACAGACTAGGTTACTCGGTGATCCACAATTTCTCTTGGATGCTCTAGACCATGACGCCTAACCATCTGGAAGAAGCATAGTCTTCAAAGGTAAAAAGCGTCGGATCCACGCAGGATCAATCTCTTCAGTGAGGCTCAATCACTTTGGGTTGTAGGTGTGTTGGGTTTGGGTTTTCCTCACTTGACTTTCGCTCAAAGTCCTCGGAGGATGGGATGCTCTCAAATGACAAGTGTCAGTTTCTCTCGGAGCAGCCAACTAGCTAGTGGTTGTAGGGGGCGGCTATTTATAGCCTAGGGAGCAGCCCGACATGATAAGACATAAATTACTTTCAATGATATGACCGTTAGGTGGGTAGATATTTTGGGACAGCTGGCGCATAGCACAGCAACGGTCGGAATTTTGACTCTCAAATTCCTCGGGGCTATCATGTTCCTCACTGTGTAGGCAATCCGCACTGGCGAATTCCTAACTCCTCAGTCAGAACAAATTCCTCAGAGACCAGAAGAACTTCGTCTCTGTCACTAAAGAATATGACTGAACTGTATAAGATTTGCAATGGCTTCACTCGAAGGGATTGGTAGGTGTAGGATTTTGAGTTGAGCATCACATGGAAATTTTTCTTAGTATTTCCTCGACCCCCTTTAACAGTACGGTGTTTCCTATGACTCAAGAAAGAGAAAATGAAACTACAAAAACAAAAGTCTTCATGCTTCATGTTCCTCGAATGAATTCCAGGTCTTCAAGGTCACACCAATTTCTTCACTTTCAAAGTCTTCAGAAAGTCTTTAGAAATCCAAAGTCTTCAGTCGAAGAACTTCATTTTTAGGGGTCGACTTTATTTGTAAATATCAAACTCCTCATAGACTTATAGACCTGTGTACGCTCACAAACACATCAGTCCCTTAACCTATAAGTCTTCAATACACCAAAATCACTAAGGGGCACTAGATGCACTTACAATCTCCCCCTTTTTGGTGATTGATGACAATATAGGTTAAGTTTTCAATGGGGATAAACAGGTGAAGTGTAAATACTGATATTGAGGAATTTGATTGCAAGATATAGAAGAACTCCCCCTGAAGATGTGCATAGTGAGCAATTTGCTTTTGAAGCAATGCACACTTGAAGAATATAATCATGGAGATCTCTCCCTATATCTTGTGATTCATACACGCATTTGACTTATAATTTGAAGAATTTGAAATGCATGATGAAAATGGTGACTGATGTAATTCAGCATGCGTGCATTGACATTAATGAGGAATAAGCATACAGAAGAACTTAGCAAAAGTATCAGGCCACCATAGAGTTTAAGTTTACAACTCGATCCAGCAAAGTCGTCAAAAGAACGAGAGTTGTAACTTAGCAAAAAAGCACCCATATAAGATAGACCTGCTTGAAGACTAACTCAAATTTCTCCCCCTTTGTCATCGAATGACCAAAAGGGTTGAAAATGAGGACTAACGCCCCTCAAGAATATCATGATGATGGAGGAGCGCTAGCGTTGTTGGGGTCGTGTGTCGTTGTAGGGCCTGTCGCAGTGTCATCCAAGTCTTCATACTCGTCCGTGTCGCGTGATGAAGAAAATGAACTGGACACCAATGAAGGAACCTTGACCTTCTTGTATTTCTTCGGTGGAGGAGCAGACCAGTCAAAATCTTCATTGAAACCCATTTGCTTCAGATCTTCTTCACTATATAGCTGTGATAGAATAGCCCAGGTGCGATCAAAGACTTCATGGAGGTAGTAATGGTTTTTCTTCACTGCATTATGTGTAGCAGTCATGTTGTGAACAATAGAACCAAACTGACGCTTAACCCATTTGTGGTTTCGATCCACCTTCTGGTGAAGACTAAGAAGGAGCTCATGGTCAGTCATCACACGAGGAGCAGTGGCTTGAGGATTTGGCTTGGATGCATTTGCAGCATAATCATGAGTGGCAAAGTCATCATTGGTGGAATAAGATGCAGCTTTGTGGAACTGACCATCCAATGGACGAATACCTTCATCGATAACAGCTGGTGCCTTGCCCTTCTCATCAGCTGAGGAGTATGTTCGCTTGAGGACTTCAATCGGTGTCAAGTAGTTGAGGTGATTCTGAAAGTCGGCTTTGTAGTTGAGTGAAGACCTTGTTCTGAGGAATCTCATAATCCAAGGAGCATAAGGCTTCAGCTCGAACGGTGAAAGTGCAACATTTGCCAGAGTCCTGATGAAGAAATCATGATAATTGACAGGGATTCCATGCATGATGTTGAATAGCATATTCTTCATGATGCCAACAATTTCCTCATCAGATGAGTCGTGGCCTTTGATAGGACTCATAGTCTTCGTCAGAATGCGACAGACGGTTCTTGGCACATATAATAATTCCTTCACGAGGAATTTTGTCCTTGGGGCTTGACTAGGCTTTAGAGGCTTCATGAGCACTTGCATGTAATGAGCAGTGAGTTCAGGCTCTTGGTACAGACAACGAGCACCTTCAGGTGGAGGACTCATTGGCAGGGCATGAAGTAATTCAGAGGCCGGTGCCTTGTAATAAGTGTTTTAGGTCATCGAGTCCAACACCCAAATGTTGATATCATAAGCATCACTTGTGATGTGAAGTGTGGTGTAGAACTGAAGAATAAGCTCTTCATTCCAACCAACTATGTTAGAGCAAAAGTTGAGCAGTCCTGCGCCATGAAGCATATTGAGGACTTGAGAGAAGCAAGGCATTGATTCCATGTCCACATGAGGAATATGCTCATGGTCAAAGACTTTGTCCTTGTTGAAAAGCATTAAAGAATAGAAATTTGCCTGGCTGGCAGTCTAGAAGCGCTTCCTTCTAAGACAAGCATTGTCATAAGGGTTGAATTCAGTGAAGAAAACATGCTCGCCAAAGAAGTCATCAGCCTTGAATTTTTGCTTCTTTGAGAAGGGATCCTTTGGCGTGGGCTGAGGAGTGTTAGTCAATTGCATCACCACCTCAGGAATCACAATCTCAGGATCCACAGACTGAGGAATTGGAGGTTCTTCTTCAGCTGCATCATGGGTCTTCAATTCTTCATTTACAGTTTCATCAACATGAGTGGCTGGAATTTCTTCATGGACAGATGGGGTTGCATGACGTTCTTCAGATCCCATTTGTACTTCAGTAGCAGTAGGGGACTGAGGAATTGCTTGAAGTGGAGTGCACATCAGAGAGTTGGGGTGCTGACTTTCCCAAAAGTCATAATTTAGCATAGGTGTGGTACAGCCAATGTCCACATCCTCATCTTCCATTTCTTCAACGCCGGCCTCTTCAGTAGTGAACTGAGGCATAGGCGAGGAGACAATTGGTGTTGAAGGGATAGTGTCCACTTCAATTTCTTCATCCCACTGCTTTAACGAAGCAGCAGAAGGATTCTCTTCAATGGATTTGCTTGGAATCACATAATCTTCACCAAAAGGAACAAGGTCCTTTGATGGCATGAAGGAGATAGGAACGGCATCAATTGGGTTGTTAATTGAGCTTGTCAAAGGCTTCATCTTCTGCGGAGCTGAAGAATCGGATGAAGTTGATGCCTTCCTTTTCTTCACAGCTGCACGCTCTGCAGCCTTGGTCATCTTCGCATGGATGCAGATGGAAGGATTGGAGTTGTAGAGGAATTTGGTTCAGTTTCTTCAGGCGCAGCTGATGCAGTTGCCTGACTTCTTCATTTTCTTCAGGCGCACCTCTAGTGGATGCCCTGGCAATTTCTTCAGCGGCTGGAATGCAGTCATCAGCCCTGGTACTTTCATTTTCTTCAGTAGCCTGATTGTCATCAGCGGTGCTGGCATGTTCTTCAGTGGGCTGAGCAGATGCTTCAGCGGTTGTGACTTCAATATGCATAGTAGCAGCGGCACTTAAAGTGAATGTCTTCATCAGCTTGACGAACCGCACCTTGGCGCCCTTCTAGTCAGCATAGTAGCGATAGAATTCATCACTCAGTTGCTTGATCTCAGCTTGCAAGGCAACGAGTTGATCAGGGGTAAGAGTGAGGACATTGTCCTTTAGGTAGCGCTGCTTTGTACTGCGCTTTCTTCAGTCTTCTTCCTTCTTCCAATTTCCACTTTTTTCTTCAATGAAGGTAGTCAAAACATGACTTTGACCAGGAGTGAGGTTCATCTCTGGCAAAGGCGTGTTTGGGTTCTTGTGCCATAGATCAATGAAATCTAGGATCAACTTTGGATCCAATAACAGTGGCACATTGCTGCCTTTGGCTCTAGCGGCCCTGGCCTGCCTGTCTCTGATGATTTCGGCAAGTTCTTCATCACTAGCCTCATCATCAGAAGGCACATGAAAGGCGACCTGCTTCTTATGAGGGCCTCGTCCAGCAGTGGCATTTTTCTTCAGCAGAGAGGGGCCAGTTGAGGAATTTGGTGCAGTTGAGGAACTCGCAGAAGCTCCTGAGGCAATTGAGATGGCTGTAGTCCTTTGGCACGTGGCGAGATGCACAGGTGCAGAGGATTTAGTGGGAGCAGCTGAGGACTTTGTCAGAGGAGCTGATGATTTTGAAGGAGGAGGAGCAGTTTGAGGAATTGGCCGTGAGGGTTTTGAAGAATCTGGCCACGAAGGCATTGCTGAGGAACATGGCCGTGAATGCATTGAGGGTGAAGCACTTGGCTTGTGAGCAGGCTTCTTAGCCATGGCCTTCTTCAGCTTGCTAACAAAGGCCTCAGCAGCGGTAGCAGCAGCAGCAGAGTCTTCATTAAATTTCCTCACTGCTTCCTTTGCTTGTTTGGCCAGTTTGGCCTGACACTTTGCCCATTCATCAGGATAATCCTCACCGCGCTTGAGGCTGGTGGGATCTGCCAATTGGCCAGGTGCCAATGGAGGTCTTGGGCATGGAGGGTTGAGTGCGAATTTCTTCATATACTTGGGAGTGACATATCTGTAGTCCCTCCATTCCCGTGCTCATCTCCTCTCAATCTTTTGAGTGCGCACCTTGCGCTGATTTTTATCTTCCTCGGGGGATGTGCAGTATCCAGCATAAATATCATCAGGGACTCAAATGTTGTGTTGACCTCAGGCCTCTTTCCACCCTTCTGTGGCTTCTTACCGCCAGCCATTTTCTTCAGCTGAGGAATATGAACAACTGAAGTTTCTGAAGAGGTGTGCAACTTTTCTTCGAGGAACGCTGCAAATGAGTTAAGTTGATGAGAACCTAGTGATTCAGGAGCGGACATGTGTACCTGTGAACAGAGTATAGTTGCGAGGAATTTGGAGAGGTCATATGCGTTCTCAGAAGGTTTTTCAAAAAATAATAAGTTTGAGGAATTTGACCAGATGAGTCTTGAAGAATTTCACTAAGCGTTCTTTGTCTTAGGTTGCAGAGTTGTATAGATTGATAATCCACACAATTGAGGAATCTTGAAGAAAATCATTGCTTACAGAAACGAATCAAGAGCAGATGACATGTGAGGTGGTCAGTGTGTGAAGATTTGAAGAATAAACACCTTTGAAGATTTTCAAGAAAACATTTGAATCAAACAGGGCAGTAAAAGTAACTTTTAATTACCCTTGATGAAGAACACGATGAACTGGGAAGTGTAGATGTGAAGTTCGTCAGTTCAGATCTTCCACGCCCTAACTCGGCAGAGGAAAACAGCTTCAGCAGCGGCGGAGTGAAGAAATCCGCAACCGGCGCGAGTACGACGGAGACGAGGTCGAGGCAGTGAAGCTCTTCCGCACCGGCGACGATGAAGTAGCAGCGGCGCTAGGGTTTGACAAGCTCGAGCGGGAGTGAGAATGAGCGGAGTAAAAAACAAAGTGACAAAGGGGAGGGGGTATTTATAGTCGAAGTGAAATAACTATACACCCAAAGAAATTGGACGAACGTGCCCCTGACCCTTCTCATTCGCTTGACATGTGTCACCCACGTACTGAGAGGTGGCGATCGTGTAAGATCGTGGGCGAATAGATAAGTATTGCCGTGGGATGTGGAGCGCTTAGAGCGGCAAAGCCGAAAATTTGAGATAAGATAAGTTAAGAGTTCCGTTCGCAATTTCTTCAGCTGACAAGGACACAGTGAAGATTTTGAACGAGTTTCAAATAGAACACACATGAATAATTTGTGAACAAACTGGATTGAGTTTAGCATAGAGGGGAAGGGTCCGACCACATTCACCTAGCAGAAATATCAACTTGAAGAATTAGCATTAAGTGAATGTTGTAGAGGACATAAACTCATATATATATATATATATATAGGGCTGGACTATTCTGTTACCCATAACAGAATATTATTCTGTTACTCCCTGCTCTATATAGGGCCCGACCCGTTTTTGCAATGCCCAAACACTATGCACCGAAAAGAAATAAAGAAAAAGGCCTGCAACCCTCGCATCACTCCCGCAGTCCCTCGCAACTCACCACTCCACCGCCGCCGCCTCCGTCCCCCACGCCGTCGGGCGCCCCCTCCACCCCACACTGCGGGTCACTGCCTCCGTCCCCACTCCTCCGGTCGCCGCCTCCGCCCCCCACGCTGTCGGGCGCCGCCTCCACTCC
>NC_041383.1:362576282-362580527 GCF_002162155.2 Triticum dicoccoides
GCCGCCCGCACTATATCGATGCGCCATTGCCGCGTGCAGGAAGTTCAACGCCACAATCCCCGGCCGTTCTATCTTGCTGCTGTTGGCATGCCCCGCATCTATCCCATTCCCGGCGACAAGGTCGCCTCCTATGGATCTCTCATGTAGCCTCCGTTCGTGCTAGTGGAGGGAGAAGTACTTTATCTGAAAAAATGGCAGTAAAGAGGCATTAGTTCACTTTTTTGATTCTACTCTTCTCTTGATTTGTTATTAGATCAGAGGAGTTGACGGATTTCTTGTGCATATTCTGTTCAATGGATAGATGGATGGATGGGTGTAGCTCTCTGAATGTAACCTGTGATCCGATGCTGCTCAACTTCCTCTGAACCCCCCGATCTTGTCCTGCTCCCAGTCATTATTAGTTCAACAAAACGTTGTACAAAAGGTCAGAGTTGAGACTAGTTGTTATTAAGGTTAGCCCCTTTGTTTCAGATTCAGTATCTCCGTTGCGAGTATAAACAATATAAACCATAGCAAGTTCTTTGTTCATTTAGCAAAATAGGTCAACAATGTCAATTACCTATTTGTACCAGGGAAGCTGTCTGTGTGCGCGGTGCCACTGTATTTTGACGAGAGACTCCGTCGTCGGGTAAACAGTCACAACCGTGTGTTCTTGCTAGTGCCCATACACGCATGGGTAAATATACTAGCTGATCCTTTGGCTGGAGAGTACTACTTGCTTGTGGCATTGGTACCTTGCTAATTAAACTTTGTTGGAAGTAGTTGTACGGCCCGTCGCTCAAAAACCCGCGTGTAGTCCCAGTGGGCACCCTCTGCTGCTATTGTTTTCTTCACTGTGTGGCTCGTAATTTGTCACTGCAGTTTGTATATGGGATACTCAACCAGGACTACAAGTAGAGCAGTAGAGCGACATCCTCGCTGTGTGCCAACACGGCTTGTGCCGCTGGTGCTAGTGTGGATGAGTAACAAGTTCGACTACCAGTCCACACCAAGTTCAGGTATGTTGCGAGTGCACGAATGAGTCCACAGAAGTACATGTATTGATGCCCCCGGAGTCCATGTATCGTTACAAAAAAATAGTTTAGATTTTGTTATAGAATAGTTTACTACAAGTTCAATTGTTATAAAAATTGCTTGCACCTGTTTCGTTCCTGCATGTATGTATAAGTTCAATGTTTTGAGATGGCTCTGTTTAGATTACTTCCAACTCTGAAGCTTTACATGCATATTTGGGGATGGGATTTTTAGGTACTAGTTTGGAACTGTATCTAACCCATACCAAAATGTTTCAGTAGTTCGACAGGGGCGCAGGGTTCAGTTCAACAATGACGAGCCAGGCAGCCGGCCTTCACATCAGGAACTAGTGCAGTTCGATCTTGTGCAAATTGGAAATTTCCTAATGTTGAGTGTGTCAGTACAACCATACGCTACAAGGCATGCACACATCAACTTCACGTGTTAGTCAACAGTATTGTGCATTTTCTTGGCAGCTTTGCACTGTAGTTACATATCACTTGCTAAATAAAAAATGTTATTCACTTTTCTGTGTTTTGTTGAATAATTGTCATGCTTTTTTTTGTGAGGGCTACCAATCATAGTGCTTAAAATACCGATGTGTGTGTCATACTTGAATAAAAAAATTACATGAGAAAGTACCCCTATTCCATTACTTTGAGAAGTACAGGTACACATTTCTAAATAGTACAGTGCATGACCGGTGCTCGCCCTGCATAAATGGAGCCTTCAGCTCACCATGCAACCTCTAGCAGGTGGGGCTCCGTCGCTGCATCGCTCCCTGCCATTCACTGCCACCAACCCAGGCCGTTCAACAAGACAGCGCCAAGCCGTTCGACGCCGCAGCTCAAGAGGCTGCATCCTTTCCCTCCCTCCACTGCGTTGAACCTGAAGGTATTGTTCAGCTTTAATTTTGTTCTTAGCTTCATGGGACAGAGCTTTTTCTCAACAGTTGTATGAACTTGTGCATGGCCATGGAAGTAGAAGAAAGAAAACATCAGTCCAGCTGGTAGACGTGGAAGTGATTTTTGAATCTAAAATCATATGTGCTTTTCTGTAACCTATATAATTTATGTTTGTTCAGACTTATTGTTTATCTAAAGCGGCCAAATCCCGATGCACCTGGTAGTCCAAACTTACACCAGATGGCCGGTGACCAACTTCCCTGCCTCTACAAGCTCCTCGAGGATGACTTGGTGGTAGCTGGGATCCCCTAAAGCGGCCAAATCCCTGTGCACCCAGCCGCCGCTCGTGATCCCCTCTCCTTCAGCTCCACTTTGTGGCATTGTCAGTCCACAGGAGTAGGGGCAGGTACCCATCAACAAAAAGGAACAAACAGTATATGCTTGGAAACTTAAAATGATGTACACATTTGGGAAATAGATGTTATAGCTTCTTTCAAAGTTCAAAACAGATGGTACAGGAAGTACATGTATTCATGTGGGTGCTTGAAAGTTCTGTACAGGAATAGGCCGATGATTTTTGTGCTATGGATTATATGATTTATGTACATGTATTATATGTGTGGAAACAATTTATGTGAGATGATGAAAGGAAAAATGGTTTGAATTAAAAATATTGATCAGTACGAGTTAAAAACAGTGGTCCGTTCGGAATAAAAACTTAAAATATGCCGTGGTTTGTGGGGAGGTTCTGCTCACCGCCGGGTGGCACCATCTCTAGCAGTTCGACAGGGATGCGTCCCTCGGTACTATGATGTTGAGGCAGACAGCCGCCCTCTTTGTGACCTGCTGCTATTCCTCATCTTCCACTGGCGGACTGATGATGCGGGAGCCGCCCACTTCGCGACAACCCCACGTGGATCTCTTTCTTTCTTCTCTCTCAAATTCGTTGAAAAACTTGGTTGCTTGTTCTTGTTAAAAAACACGCCGAGACACGCGACAGCCACCCCAGTTCGGGCATAGTAAGTACCTCAGTACGAGTTAAAAATGGTGGTCCGTTCAGAATAAAAGAAATGACAGAAATTCAAATTGTAAAGTTCAAGCAAAAAAAGAAACCCCATGAAAATCCTGCTTAGTAAGTACCTCAGTACAAGTCATAAAATGAGAGAAGTTCAGAACAACATTGTCAAAAAAATGTCGAGTTAAAAAAAAGAAACAAAACAAACACATTTTCTTTTTGAATAATATATAATTCAGTTCGATGATACAAACCATACAAGTACAGGGGCGACGATACAGTAAACCGTTGAAAACTTATGAGAAAAAATATTACCCAAAAAACAGAGCAAAGTCTAGTTAGTGAAAACACGCTTAGTACAAACCCATGCAAGCATCAGTACAAGTACCCTTTTTCGGAACCATTCAAAATTACTCTACAAAAAATAGCTCAATACAAACATACACATATATCGGTACGACTACTCTGTTTTTCAGACAAGAAAACAGCAAGATCCGTCATGTCGTCCTCTAAATTACTCTTAAACGGTTGCGAAGTAGAGAAAATGTTCCACATGACTAAGTTTCACATTTTCGATAGCTATCCAACGGTATATTATTTGCCATATTTCGACACTTTTTAAAAAAATCGCGTTCAAAATCAAATTTGAGCGTATTCGAATTCGTTTTTAAACCATAAGGAATTAGAAAAACATTTCTATACGAAAAAGTTGCGCATTTTCCATAGCTTTCCAACGCCGTATCGTTTGTGTCAATCCGACAAACCGTTTGCAAAAAATCACGAAAATGTGTTTCGCCCAAAATTTCACCGTTTTTCAAATTACTTTTAAATCATATAGAATTAGAAAAAACAATACATATGTGGAAGATGCGGATTTTCACCAGATTTCCAAGGCCATCTTATTTTCTCAATTCCGACAAATGGTTTGAAAATTGAGTCCAAAATACGATTCACGTTTTCGGTTTTGAAAAAAACAGTTTTTCAAAACTGCTCTTAAACCATAATGATTTTGCAAAAACATTCAATATACTTGAAATATGGCTGTCAAGAGCTTTCCAATGATACATTACACGCCCCGTTCCGAAAAAAAAATTACAAAAAGTTTTTGAACTAAAGAAGACGATCTGTTAAACACAACTGAAAGCATCAGTTCAACCGCTTCGAAAACATCAGTACAACCACCTGAAAACGTCAGTTCAAAAAGGGTAATAGAATAATATTCTGTTACGCGTAACAGAATAGCCCAGATGTGTGTGTATATATATATATATATATATATATATATATATATATATATATATATATATATAT
>NC_041383.1:362581003-362592479 GCF_002162155.2 Triticum dicoccoides
ATTCAAATGAAGAACAATGCAGGAAAGAGTGAACACAATGCAAAGTTGAAGAATTTTAAAAACTGAGGAATTTCAAAAACGAAGAAAAACTCAAATTGAAGATTTTCAACTTTGGTTGGTGGCGTAACCCACCATATAAGAAAGCTGATTTCAGACACCGCGTACAATTGTCGTAGGGCTCTGAGAATCAGTTTCTTCATTAATTTCTTCACACTTAGAGGGTTAGTCTTCATTCATTGAAGAAAACCGTTACTCTTTGTGTTGCATATCTAAGTCATCAAGTCAGCATAAGTGTTAGGATGTGTGTCCTTTTCAGAGAACATTCGAAGATTCTAGGTTATTTAGCTCACACCGCGACTTGCTAAATCTCTTCTCATCCAAGGGCTTAGTGAAAATATCGGCCAACTGGTCTTCAGTGCTTGTGTGGTCGATGGATATGTCTCCCTTCAACACATGATCACGAAGAAAATGATGACGAATCTGTATGTGTTTGGTCTTCGAGTGCTGAATTGGGTTATGCGGAATCTTGATAGCGCTCTCATTGTCGCAGTAGAGAGGCACATTCTTCATGTTGATGCCATAGTCATTGAGTGTTTACTTCATCCATAGTAATTGGGCACAGCACGATCCAGCAGCAATGTACTGAGCTTTTGCAGTGGAGAGTGATATGCAGTTATGTTTCTTCGAGGACCAACAGACCAAAGATCGTCCGAGGAAATGGTATGTGCCTGATGTTGACTTGCGGTCCACACGATCACCATCATCGTTAGAGTCTGAATATCTAATGAGATCAAATGAGGAGGCCTTGGGAAACCATCATCCAAGTGTTGGTGCGTGTGCTAGATATCGAAGAATATGCTTCACAGCCTTATGGTGTTATTCCTTCGGTGTAGCGTGAAATCGGGCACACATGCAAACACTAAGCATAATATCCGGCCTAGATGCACATAGGTACAATAATGAGCCAATCATGGAGCGGTATACCTTTTGATCAAAGTCTTTAGCATTTTCATCAGTGCATAGATGGCCATTTGTGGGCATTGGAATTTTGACCCCTTTGCAATCTTGCATGCCGAATTTCCTCAATACATCTTTGAGGTATTTCTCCTGAGATATGAATATGCAATTGCGCTGTTGACGAATTTGAAGACCTAAAAAGAATTTCAATTCTCCCATCATAGACATTTGATATTCTTCACTCATCATATAGGCAAATTCATCACTGTAACGTTGGTCAGTACAGCCAAAAATGATATCATCAACATAAATTTGGCACACAAACAATTCACCATCATAAGATTTAGTGAAAAGAGTTGGGTCGAGTGAACCGGGTTTGAAGCCTTTCTTCACGAGGAGTTCCTTCAAAGTATCATACCACGCCCGAGGGGCCTGCTTGAGGCCATGTAGGGCCTTATTGAGTCTGGAGACTTTGTCAGGATGATTTGGATCTTCAAAACCTGGGGGTTGAGCAACATATACTTCTTCCTCAAGCTTACCATTGAGGAATGCACTTTTCAGATCCATTTGTTGTAAGATAATATCATGATGGTTAGCATAAGCAAGTAATATGCGAATAGCCTCAAGTCTAGCAACAGGTGCAAAAGTTTCATCGAAATCAATTCCTTCAACCTGTGTGTAGCCTTGAGCTACAAGCCGTGCCTTATTCCTCACCACAAGGCCATTTTCATCTTGCTTTTTGTGGTAGATCCTTTGTGCCAATGATGTTGTGCTTGCGAGGATCTGGACGTTTGACCAGTTCCTAGACGTTGTTGAGCTCGAACTGATGTAATCCTTCTTGGATAGCTTGAATCCACTCAGGATCCAGAAATGCTTCATCTACCTTAGTGGGCTCTGTGATAGAGAAAATAGCAAAGTGCCCACAAAAGTTAGACAAATGAGAAGCTTTTGAGCGTGTGAGAGGACCTGGTGCTTCAATGTCATCGATGATCTTCTCGACTTGCACTTCATTTGCAATGCGAGGATGAGCGGGTTGTCTTCGAGGAATTTGATCCGCATTTTGTTCAGGAGCATTTTCCTCAGCACCATTTTCTTCAGGTGCTCCAGCTCGATGTTCTTCACGTTTTGGAATGAATTCTTCAACAGATTCTTCGGTAGGAATGGCATCCTTAGTAGCCTTGAACTTGATAGATTCCTCAGGTGCTGGTTCATCTAACACAAAAGGTAGGTGCTCTCTTTGTGAGCCATTAGTTTCATCGAACCGCACATCTACAGTTTCAACAACCTTGTGGAGAATGTTGTTGAAGACTTTGTAGGTGTGCAAGTCCTTTCCGTAGCCAAGCATAAAACCCTCATGTGCTTTCGGTGCAAATTTAGAATTGTGATGTGGATCTCTAATCCAACATTTAGCACCGAAGACTTTGAAGTAACTGACATTGGGTTTCTTGTTAGTGAGGAGTTCATAAGCAGTCTTCTTGAAGAATTTGTGAAGATATACTCTGTTGATGATGTGGCACGCAATATCAATTGCTTCAATCCAGAAACGACGAGGCGTCTTGTATTCATCAAGCATAGTGCGAGCCATCTCAACAAGAGTTCTGTTCTTGCGCTCCATGACGTCTTGTATTCATGAGTAATACCAAGTTCATCAAGTTAGTTATCAAGATCGGAATTCTTGAACTCAGTCCCATTGTCACTTATGATGTGCTTGATCTTCACAACAAAGTTGGTTGAAGCCCTCGAGGAAAATCGTTTGAAGACTTCTTGCACCTCATGTTTGTAAGTGACAATGTTCACCCATGTGTAACGAGAATAATCATCAATAATAACAAAACCATATAGAGATGCATCATTAGTAATGGCAGAATAATGATTAGGGCCAAAGAGATCCATGTGAAGTAATTCAAATGGTCGAGTGGTAGTCATGATAGTCTTCGCTGGATGCTTCGCCTTTGTCATCTTTCTAGCTTCACAGGCTCCGCATAAGTGATACTTGAGGAATTTGACATTCTCAATGCCAATGACATGCTTCTTCTTCACAAGCGTGTGCAAATTCCTCATGCCAGCATGACCAAGTCGTCGATGCCATAGCCAGCCTTCTGAAGCTTTTGCAAGAAGGCACACGGCCGGTTGTGGTACTGTAGAGAAATCAGCAATGTACAAGTCTCCTCTCCTAAAGCCTTCGAAGACTTTGGAATTGTCAGCTTCCACGATCACAACACAACGATATTTTCCAAAGACAACAACCATATCGAGATCACAAAGCATTGAGACAAACATGAGGTTGTATCCTAAGGACTCGACAAGCATGACTTTGTCCATGTGTAGATCCTTTGAGATCGCAACCTTACCTAGACCCAATACCTGACTTTTGCCTTTGTCATCGAAGATGATATGCTTCAGATGCGATGGTGATAAAGGAGCATCCATCAATAGATTCTTGTCACCAGTCATGTGATTCGTACATCCACTATCGAGGACCCACTCATTGGCTTTGGGTTGGTCATCCTTGGCACCCTTTGCCATGAAGCAATAGGTGGGGGCGTAGTCATCATTGCCTTCATCAGCCTTGTTGGTGAAGCCATTTTCTTCAGAGTTGAAGATAGACTTGCTGATGAATGCAGTAGCAAGAGATAGGTTCACCACACCAGACTCGGACTCCTCAGATGCCTCCTCGTCCTCATGTTCCTCAGATTCAGCCTTAGAGTCCATTTCCTTGCCAATGAATGCCCGAGCCTTCTTGGAGCTGCTCTTCTTGTGAGATGAAGACTTCGAGGATTTTGATGATGAAGACTTTGAAGATTTCTTCTTCTTATTTGCGTCATCAGAACTGTAGTCCTTGTATATCTTCTTCTTTGATTCCTTATCCCACTGAGGACAATCTTGACTGTAGTGACCAGGTTTCTTGCATTTGTGGCATAGCCTCTTCTTGTAGTCACTAGATGAGGAATCATTGCTCCCTGAGGATTTTCCAAAGGACCACGTCTTGAGAACTTATGAAATTTCTTCACGAGCAGTGCTAGTTCCTGGCTTAATTCTTCAGGATCACCAAGGCTGCTAGCATAGTCTTCATCTTTAGACTCAGACACTACCTTGGCCTTCAGAGCACGTGGTATGCCATAGCTCGAACCATAAAGATCTCTCTTCTAAGCAAGATGGAACTCATGAGTATTTAGCCTCTCGAGGATATCAGCGGGACCAAGTGACTTGTAATCAGCACGTTCTTGAATCATTAGTGCCAGAGTATCAAATGAAGAATCGAGCGATCTCAGCATTTTCTGCACCACCTCATGGTAGGTGATGACAGTGGCGCCAAGCGCTTGAAGCTCATTTGAGATGTCAGTGAGGCGATCAAAGGTTTGCTGAACATTTTCATTGTCGAGTCTTTTGAAGTGGTTGAAGAGATTGCGAAGAACGTCAACACGAGAGTCACGTTGAGTTGAGACTCCTTCATTCACTTTGGACAGCCTATCCTAGATAAGCTTAGCAGTTTTCAAAGCACTCACTCTTCCATACTGCCCTTTGCTTAGATAGCCACATATGATATTCTTCGCTTGAGAATCGAGTTGCTTGAATCTCTTCACATCAGTAGTGTTCAGAGAAGGTGTGACTGAGGGAACACCATTTTCCACAACATACTAGAGATCGTTATCAATTGCCTCAAGATGCATTCACATCTTATTCTTCCAGTAGGGGTAGTCCGTTCCATCGAAGGTAGGACACCCAGCAGAGACCTTGATCATACCTGCGGTCGACATAACTAAAACTCCAGGCGGTTAAACCAAAATCACACAGAACAAGGGAGTACCTTGCTCTGATACCAATTGGAAGTGCCTTATATCGACTAGAGGGGGGGTCAATAGGCGATTTTATGAATTCTTCACTGAGGAATTTGCTGGTGACGAAATTCCTAAATGAAGAACTACTTGCAGCGGAATTAGTACTCAAAAGTAAACATAGCAGAACACAAGCATAGTCATCATGATGAAATTAAGACAAGCACAGAGTACAGAAAGCGTAAGCACAAGATAACACAGGATGACACAGGATGAAGGCGGATAGACTGAAGAAATTGAACTGAGGAAATTGAGAAAGTCTTCAGTCAAAGTCTTCAAACAGATATGAACAAGCACACAACAACTGAAATGATGAAATGAAAGAGTTGAGAAAATAGAACCAGTAAGCTTGGTGAAGATAATGATTGGGTAGACCAGTTCCAACTGCTGTCTTGGTTGTACGTCTGGTTGGAGCGGCTAGGTATTTAAACCTGAGGACATACAGTCCTGGACACACAGTCCTCACCATATTCTCCTTGAGCTAAGGTCACACAGACCTCGCCCAATCACTCATGGTAAGTCTTCAGGTGACTTCCAAACCTTCACAGACTAGGTCACTCGGCGATCCACAATTCCTCTTGGATGCTCTAGACCATGACGCCTAACCGTCTAGAAGAAGCACAGTCTTCAAAGGTAACAAGCGTCGGATCCACGCAGGATCAATCTCTTCAGTGATGCTCAATCACTTTGGGTTGTAGGTGTGTTGGGTTTGGGTTTTCCTCACTTGATGATTTTCGCTCAAAGTCCTTGGAGGATGGGATGCTCTCAGATGACAAGTGTCAGTTTGTCCCGGAGCAACCAACCAGCTATTGGTTAGAGGGGGTGGCTATTTATAGACTAGGGAGCAGCCCGACATGATAAGACATAAAAGCCCTTCAATGATATGACCGTTAGGTGGGTAGATATTTTGGGACAGCAGGTGCATAGCATAGCAACAGTCGGAATTTTGACTCTCAAATTCCTCAGGGCTATCATGTTCCTCACTGTGTAGCAATCCGCACAGGCGAATTCCTAACTCCTCAGTTAGAACAAATTCCTTAGAGACCAGAAGAACTTCGCCTCTGTCACTGAAGAATATGACTGAACTATATGAGATTTCCAATGGCATCACTCGAAGGGATTGGTAGTTGTAGGATTTTGAGCATCACATGGAAATTTTCCTTAGTATTTCCTCGACCCCCTTTAACAGTACGGTGTTTCCTATGACTCAAGAAAGAGAAAATGAAACTATGAAAACAAAAGTCTTCACGCTCCATGTTCCTTGAATGAATTCTAGGTCTTCAAGGTCACACCAATTTCTTCACTTTCAAAGTCTTCAGAAAGTCTTCAGAAATCCAAAGTCTTCATTCGTAGAACTTCAGTTTTAGGGGTCGACTTTCTCTGTAAATATCAAACTCGGCATAGACTTATAGACCTATGTACACTCACAAACGCATCAGTCCCTTAACCTATAAGTCTTCAATACACCAAAATCACTAAGTGGCACTAGATGCACTTACAATTGCCGCGGGCCATATGAATGTGGAGAAGGAAATCTTCGATCCATACCGCGGGGTCTGTTGTTCCATCATATGATTTGATATTCATGGGTTTAAACCCTTCTGGGAACTAATGCTCCATTACTTCATCAGTGAAGCATAGGGGGTGTGCGACGCCTCTATGTCGGGCTACATCACGAAGCAGTTCAAATGAATCTGGTCTGTTGTATTCGGCCCGGCCGGATTTGTGTTTAGTATATCCGGCGTGGCGGTCATCGTCACGGGTTGAGGCGCGTCCCCGTGATCTGTAGATTGATCTTGACTGTCTTGCTTTGTTTTCCAACTCGTCTTGCAGGTCCTGCGTGTAGCCCCAGGCCTTCGTGTATTTGTTCGATTGGCGACAGGGTGTGGGCTGGTGTTTGGTTTGATACGCCACTTTGTCTCATCCGCCGCATCCTGCGCTGGTAGTGTAGGCTCTAGTGCCTCCACCTCAAATTGAGGTAACAACCTGCGCTTCGGGTAAGTTTTGGTTGGGCGCTCGAGTCCGTATTCCTCGGCTGCCAGGACCTCAGTCCATCTATCAGTTAGCAGATCTTGATCAGCTTGAAGCTGCTACTGTTTTTTCTTCAGGCTTTTTGCACTGGATATAAGCTGGCCCTTGAAGCGCTCCTGCTCGACGGGATCCTCAGGCACGATAAATTCTTCGTTGCCGAGGCTCACCTCGTCTTCGGAGAGGGGCATGTAATTGTCATCCT
The DNA here is from genome assembly GCF_002162155.2 of Triticum dicoccoides. Taxonomy (NCBI): domain Eukaryota; kingdom Viridiplantae; phylum Streptophyta; class Magnoliopsida; order Poales; family Poaceae; genus Triticum; species Triticum dicoccoides. The sequence continues at coordinate 362,588,030 of NC_041383.1, forward strand.
CCGAGTCTACATCCATTGCCTGTTCATCAGGGCTAGCTTGCCCGTCCTCCCGTCCGACTTGCTCGAAGCTTTGCTGGACGGGATTGTTTTCGTCTTTAGCATCACCCGGAGTGCTATTGTATCTTGTTCCAGTATCACTATTTTTGCTATGGCGGGGCTTAGAGCGGCGCCGCTGACGCCGGTGCTTAGGTTGCTTCTCAAGGGGATTATCCTATGTTGCCTCATCGCCATTGCTTTACTTGGGTATGTCCAACATACATATATCATATGATGAGGTGGTTGTCCAACACCCTGTGGGCGGTGGTTCCTATTATTCTCCGGCATTGTCGTCCATACCGTCGATGTCTTCGGAGTCGAAATCAAGAATGTCTGTTAAGTTGCCGACAATGGCTATTAAGTGGGTGGTGGGTGGGTAACGAATTTCTTTGTCGTCCGCTTCCCACTAAAGCCAGACATAGTTCGGCCAATAGTCTCTTAACAGGGAGAGAGATTTTAATGAGTTTAGCACGTCACCCAAGGGCGAGTGCTGAAAGATATCTGCGGAGCTAAACTCCATGATCGGTGCCTAGTCAGGTTTGGTGGGCACGGATGCACGCGGTTTGGAGCCCCTGGCCGGAGACGAGTCCGAGGGTCCAAAGACACCGACCTCCTTGGAAGTGAGATTTGTGTTTGGCCCTATTGCCACTGAGTGTGCGGCCTCCATGGAGGGGTCCATCCACCCGTCCTTGGATGGCACGATCTGCTCCGAATTTAAGGCCGGGGCAGCTGCAGGTGCGATCTCCTGAACACCGGCCGATGGCAGATCTAAGTCATGCTCATCGTGACTGTACGGCGTACCTATCATGGGCTCGAATCCGTCGAGGATCAAGTCTTCGCGGATGTCGACAGTGTAGTTCAAGCTTCCAAACCTAACTTGATGGCCAGGGGCGAGTTGGCCCGCTGTGCGAAGCCGCCGAATACGAAGATCTGTCCAGGGAGAAAAACCTCACCCTGGATCGCATCGTTGTAGATGATTGAAGGACCCATCAAGCCTTATAGTGATGACACAGTGGAACTCTCAATGAAAGCACCAATGTCGGTGTCAAAACCGGTGGATCTCGGGTAGGGGGTCCCTAACTGTGCTCTAAGGCTAATGGTAACAGGAGGCGGCGGACACAATGTTTACGCAGGTTCAGGCCCTCTCTATGGAGGTAATACCCTACTTCCTGCTTGATTGATCTTGATGATATGAGTATTACAAGAGTTGATCTACCACGAGACCATAGAGGCTAAACCCTAGAAGCTAGCCTATGGTTATGATTGTTCTTGTCCTACGGACTAAACCCTCCGGTTTATATAGACACCGGTGGGGCTAGGGTTACATAGAGTCGGTTACAGAGAAGAAAATCTACATATCCAAATTGCCAAGCTTGCCTTCCATGCAAAGGAGAGTCCCACCCAGACACGGGACGAAGTCTTCAATCTTGTATCTTCATAGTCCAACAGTCTGGCATAAGCATATAGTCCGGCTGTCCAAGGACCCCCTAATCTAGGACTCCCTAACCTGCATACCTTCACCCTTTTCCTTCTTTCAGGTCCCTATCTTCTTGAGGCTCTTCCGATAACCTGATTACCGGACCCATCATGGGACGAAAACGCCAAGGAGGCAAGATGCTTTGACGTACGAGGGAATCCCCAGGTGGTCTCTGATAACGATCGCAATACCTGTTTTTACATACCCACACGCAGCTCGCTCTTGGTTAGGACATGTCAAATAGTCCTATTTTGCTTATTGCGCTACTTGTATACATACGCCTTGACATATCATTCAAATAACAATGGAAAATAATGTGCAGCGTCAGCTTATTACTACATTTCTTTTTATCTTTTCCTTGACTGTTTATTTATTACAAATTGCACCTGTACATTCTGGTACGGTCAGTTCGCTAGGGGCTTCAGTGTACCCCATAACACGACAAGAAAAGTCTGAACACTTTCGACAGTGCGGCACCCCGAACTTATAGCATTATATGCATCCTCTCCGAATCAAGTCTTGGGTCAATAGTTGGGTTTACTGGCTCCCATGTTTCGCTGCCTTATGTTCCGCTATATCGGCTAAGGTGGCACATGGAGAACTACTATGATTGTGTCCCGGTTCTTCCGGACGAGCACCTTAGTAGAGAAAGCCGAAAACTGACTGTCATCATGCAGCGAGAGCTGGTCGCTGTTCAAGAGGTTCCAAATCCTTAAAGATTTTTTCCGCTTTGGGCGAGGAATCGGTCTTTGTCCTATTTAGGCATGTATAGCGCCCCAAGTTCGGCCTCCCGAATTCTAGGGGCTACGCCAAAATTTAAAATTATAGAACTTCTATGGCTAAGTGAGGGTGATAAAGTTGTATAGTCCGATTGCCTTGTTCATTGCGCTAAACACCTCCTTAAAGGACTAAACATTTGGATAAAGAGTGTTTAGATATATTCTGAACACCCCTGTACTAGTTACATGGGGGCAGAAGCCGACGACTGGCCAACTCTTAGATTTTGAAGTGGCCGCACAGAAGGTAAAATTTTAAATCAACAAGCTTTATATTGCGCAAATGAACTTGTTTTCATATTACAGGATAAAATGAGTACATTCACTCAAAGATTACATCCTTAGCACATTGATCCACCACAAGGCGGGAGCCCTTCAGGACACTGTCATAATACTTTTCGAGATGGCGGTGCTCCTTGCCCTTCGGTGGCCCCTCCGTCATCAGCTTCTCGGCATCCATCTTCACCCAGTGCACTTTCGTGTGGGCGAAGTCCATGCGCGCACCTTCAATGCAAACTGACCGCTTTATGACTTCAAGCCGCGGGTAGGCATTCACAAGCCGCTTCACAAGGCCAAAGTAGCTACTGGTTAAAGGCTCGGCAGGCCATAGCCGGACTATAAGGTCCTTCATGGCCAGTTCGGCCGCCTTGTGCAGTTCGACCAGTTGCTTCAGCTGGTCGCTCAAGGGCATCGGATGTTCTATCCCAAGATACTGAGACTAGAACAACTTCTCCGAGGAGCTCCCTTCTTCGGCTCGGTAGAACTCTGCGCCATCAGATATGTTGTGCGGTAGATCTGCGAACGCTCTTGGAGAGCTCCAAATTTGGGTAAGTAAAAGGAAAGTCTCCTTCACATGCTTGCTTTGCATAATGAATGCCTTACCCGCCGCAATCTTCTTGACCGCCTGTATCTCCTGGAGGGCCTTTTGGGCTTCGGCTTTGGTGTCTTGCATGCTCTGGAGGGCCTTAGCAAGCTCGGACTCTTGAGTCTTAGAGTCATGCTCCAAGGACTCGTATTTCTGGACGAAATCTTGGAGCTCTTGCTGGACCTCGTTGACACGGGCCTCTTGCTTCTCGCGCTCGGTGCATTCCTTGGCTGCTTTGTCTTTGGCCTTGGTCAGTTCCTTCTTAAGGTCCGCCACTTTGGTCGTGGACCCTATTAAAGTTCATGATGCTTCTATTAGTAGACACCATTTTTCCTTTATAAATATATGGATGGGGTATTGTGTACCTTTGTTTTCCTTGATCAGCCTCTTCATGAGTCTGAGCTATCCGTCGGTCCGCTCCAGGTCCCGCTTCTGTCCGGAGACCTCCACAGTATGAGCGGCAGCGGCCAGCAGCGACGCCTGCTTATTCACATAGACATCTTCTGTTAGACTCCTGCGGATGTTATTTGATCCTCTATTCGGCCATTCTTTCTGAACACCAAACAGAGCATCATGGGCTACTGTCTATACTGTGATATTTTCTTACAATTTTATTACATACCTCAAAGCCTGTTAGGAGGCTGGCGCAGGCTTCGGTCAATCCGCTTTTGGCAGACCGGACCTTCTCAATCACTATACTCATAATGGTACGGTGTTCTTCATCAATGGAAGCACCGCTAAGCGCTTCCAGCAAGTTGTCCGATGCCTCTGGATGGACAGAGGTCATCGGTACAGGCAGCTGGCCCCCCTTAGAGAGAGGCTGCCTGCCTGAATTCGGAACCACTGGGGATTCCGGAGCCGTATCCGGCTGGGGGCCGAACTTGCTACGGCCCCTGTTATCGGAGTCCTTGGGGGTCTTCCCCCCGTGTGACCAGCGACTGGGATTTCGCCTGGGGGCGTCTCCAGAACTGTCTCCCCTTGCTCCGGTATCCTGTGAGACAACACCTCGGTGTCGTCCGCGGGCCTGGGGGAGGAGGCTGTCGGGAGTGAATCGTTGTTCCCCGCCAACGGGCCCAGAGACCCCTCCAAAGAGGATACATCGATGTGGGATTTAGCCGGACTGCATATGCATGTTCGGCATGATGAGAGGCAATAAAGCAAAACATACCGGAAGTATTATAGTGTCCGGATACTTACGACTTAGCCAGTTGCTTGTCCGTGGGGTCCTACTCCTCTCCGCTATATGTGGCTGTGGTGGAATGGTCCAGAAGGAAGGTTTTATCCTTCTTGGACACC
>NC_041383.1:362592688-362655640 GCF_002162155.2 Triticum dicoccoides
GTCTTGGTGTCTTCGGACGTCACGTCTGATGCCACCTTGCGTCGGAGACCTTTCCTAGTCCCCGCGGCCTTCTTCTTGGCCTTCTTCTCCGGCACCTCATAGGGCACCGGAAACAGCATCTTTGTTAGGAGAGACGATGCTTGATCTTCAGGTAGCGGAGCCGGACAGTCAATCCGCTCCGCTATAGACACCCAGTCCTGATTAAACCAGCATGGAGGCTTAGTTTCCTCCTGCGGATGTGCTGGTAAAAGGCACATCTTGCAAAATTTAAAAACTCACCGGATGGGCTTGGCATTTCGCAGTGAGTCCGCGATCTTCGGTTATGGGAGGAGGGACCTTGTTGGCCTTGAAGATCACCTTCCAGACATCTTCGTGTGTCGTGCCGAAGAGCTCTTGTAGCATCTGGTGTTCAGCCGGGTCGAACTCCCACAGATTGTAGGCCCGTCTCTGACACGGAAGAATCCGGCAGATGAGCATGACCTAGAACACGTTGACAAGCTTGATTTTCTTGCCTATCATATTCTGGACGCAGGTCTGGAGTCTGGTCAGCTCCACCGCTGAGCCCTAGGCTAACCCCTTCTCTTTCCAGGAGGTTAGCCGCATGGGGACGCCGGATCAAAATTCGGGGGTCGCTACCCAGTTGGTGTCGCGCGGCTCGGTGATGTAGAACCACCCCGATTGCCACCCCTTCACGGTCTCCACATAGGAACCTTTGGGCCAGGTGACACTGGGCATCTTGCCCACCATGGTTCCCACGCACTCCGCTTGCTGGCCGCCCACCACCTTTGGCTTCACGTTGAAGGTCTTCAGCCATAGGTCAAAGTGGGGCATGATGCAGAGGAAGGCCTCGCACACGACGATAAACACCGAGATGTTGAGGATGAAGTTGGGGGCTAGATCATGGAACACCAGCCCGTAGTAGAACATAAGCCCACGGACGAACGGGTGGAGGGGGAAACCCAGTCCGCAGACGAAGTGAGAAAGGAATACAACCCTTTCCTAGGGTTTCAGGGTAGGGATGATCTGCCCTTTGGCCGGAAGCCGATGCGTGATGTTCGTGGACAGGTATCTAGCCTCCTGAAGCTTCGTGATGTCTCCCTCCGTAACGGAGGAGGCCATCCACTTGCCTCCCACTCAGGACATGCTTGGAATGGCTTTGTGGAGAAGGTGAAAGCTTGGGCATTGGAGCTCGAGAATGGATGAGCAGAGGAAGAGGAAGGCGTTGGTGAAAAGGGGGAATCCTTATCTCTTTATAAAGGCGGTAGAAACCATGCGCCTCCCCACTTGTCCTGGAAACTCGCTTATTCCCCAAGCGCCGTGTTGATGGCACGGTTGTGTTACCCACACCCGTATTGATGAGTATCCCGTGATAAGGGGACATGATCTCTGCTTCGACAAGACGTGCTAATGAAACCGCCTCGCAAGGTGTGCAGTAGCAGGTTGAGAAAAACAGTTCGAATAATGACCGGGCCACGGCGTGATGTCACGCTATGGAAAAGTTGTCGGCAGATTAGATTTGTGGAATATTATGCTCTCTACGGTGGTATGTGGAATTTGTTTTGCAGAGCTGGGCACGATTCTTGTGTTCCAAAGCTTCTTTGGAGTATTCGGAGAAGGAACCCGCCTTGCAATGCCGAAGACAATCTGCATGCTGGACTCGTCGTCATTGAAGCCTGGTTCAGGGGCAACTGAGGGAGTCCTGGATTTGGGGGTCCTCGGATAGCCAGACTATGTACTTATGCCAGACTGTTGGACTATGAAGATACAAGACTGAAGACTTCGTCCCGTGTCCGGGTGGGACTCTCCTGTGCGTGGAAGGCAAGATTGGCAATTCGGATATGTAGATTTCCTTCTCCGTAACCGACTCTGTGTAACCCTAGCCCCCTCCCGTGTCTATATAAACTGGAGGGTTTAGTCCAGAGGACAACAACAGTCAGAATCATAGGCTAGCTTCTAGGGTTTAGCCTCTACAATCTCGTGGTAGATCAACTCTTGTAATACTCATATCATCAAGATCAATCAAGCAGGAAGTAGGGTATTACCTCCATAGAGAGGGCCCGAACCTGGGTAAACATTGTGTCACCCGCCTCCTGTTACCATTAGCCTTAGACGCACTATTCGGGACCCCCTACCCGAGATCCGCCGGTTTTGACACCGACAGTCGCCAAGTGAGTGTGGGCGATAGGGGGGTCCTTCCCACATGATCCAGAAACCGTCAGGGATATGCCCTCCTGGCACACACGCTCGGCAAAATGAGGTCCTGTGCGACCGGCGAGCGAGCATATATGGTTATACGTACAGTAGTGCTAAAAAAATATAATTATACAGGCGAAATCATTTCCAGTCGTAAGTACATCCCACACAGTCAGTCTCTGCTAAACATTTCCGTTCGTATATACATCCCACACAGTCGCTCCAAGGAAAACGTTTATGTTCACACGTACATCACACACAATTTTCCCCATTAAATTGTTTGTTATAGCGTTGACATCGCACACAATATTAACAATTTTCTTGTTTGCGTTATTGAATGCTTCACACATGGTGCGTAGAAGAAACTGTGTGGCAAAGGTTGTCCATCACACACAATTTTTATGCGATAAACGTTTGCGGAAGGTGGCCTAACGCAAAAATTTTGGAAGAGAATATCGTGTGTGATTGTTCATCAATCCAACACGGTTTATTCCTAGAAACTGTGTGTGTTGCCTTAGGTCATCGCCTAAGGTATTTTCTCAACAACCGTTTGTAATAGCAAAAACCAATTAGCAGGATACTTCGCCATTAGAAGGCTAATTGCCCTATTATTAATAATCCATTTATTAATCTAATTGACATTCATATTAAACACATAATATATTTCATTCCCATATTAAGGAAGCAGGATTTCATAATTGAAATACATCAGAGTACAACATGATATAGCTTCAGCACTCAGCTACCCCATTACACAACTGCACCAGCACCAAGTTTCACATGCAACATCTAGAACCTTTCAAAATTAGCATCATAGACGGTACATTGACAGATGCATCTCATCGGGAAAACTGCTGAAGCGGAAGGCGAATATTGAGCCTTCATTGATGTTGAAGGTCTTTGCAACTTTAGGCCAGTGCATGTGGATGATTGACCGTCCATCCTTCGTCCTCTTCAGGAACACTTTAATATTGAACTATGGGTGTTGTATGAATACCTTCCTCGCCTCCTGACCATACAGGTGGTTTGAGAGGTAATCATCAGTGAGCTGTTTTGGAAAGGCCTGAAAACAAGGATGTGCATAAATATCTTCTCTATATTACAAATGGGGAAAAGGAATAAAAAAGACAAGGTATAATACTTAGTACCATCATGTAGTGAGCTGATGTCTTCTTCATTGTGCAAACAAAGATCTTGTTGTTTTTGTCGCTAATCTCTTTATCCTAACAATCTTTCTGAGTTTCTTGACTTGACTGATATTCACGAACAACTCATTTCCCCATATGCAAAAAGGGTCGAATAGTGGGTCAAAACCTCTGACAAAAGGACCTACATGTGCAAGACCAAATTGTTTAAAACCTAAGTATTAGAATTGTTCCTGTAGTTGCACAATAATGTGCTATTAGACAAAGGAACATGCATGTGCAAACCTCGATTGTAAACCTTAGTGCTTCCCATTGCTTCCCTGCAACACATATAAGGTAGTTAGTGATCAGGTTAAGTGAGGGTTCACATGCTATTAGTAAAATATGTTGATGAAAAATAAGCACATTGCAGATTCATCAGACTAATTCAAGCCACATGGAAAACCCATTTATCCAAACCAAGCATCATTAAGAACTAGGAAATATAGCAATTCTATATGTTTCCCATGTATTAAGTGCAGCCAAATTTGATTATTCCTCACATGCACAACAATACAAAATTCTACCCCCGACAATTGGACATTGCATTGCAGAGTTGAACCAAGCAGTTAACTAAATACCACAACAAATGAACCAAACACTAACTAAGCACCACATTGCACAATATACCATACTCCTAATAGAAGATCAGATAGTTAACCAAACCAAGCATGCTTAACAACTTGGAAATATAGCAATTGTATTTGTTTCTCATGTATTTGGTACAGCCAAATTTGATTTATTTCTCACATGGTATACAATAATAGAATGTACCCACAACAATTGAACATGGCATTGCAGAATGGTACCAAACAGTTAACTAAACACCACAGCAAATGAACCAAACGTTAACTGAGCACCACATTGCACAATGTATAACATACTAGAAGATGAAACAGTTAACCAAACCAAGCATGCTTGATAACTTGGAAATATATCAATTGGATTTGTTTCTCATGTATTTTATAAAGAAAAATTTGATTTATTTCTCACATGGAAGACAATACAAAATTGCACCCTGAAGAATTGAACATCACATTTGCAGAATTGAACCAAACAGTTAACTGAACACGACAACTAATTAACCAAAAGTTAATAAGTGAGCACCACATTGCACGACATATAGAACATATACACTAGAGCAACAGATTGCATGGTAAAAGTAGATAGCACAATTCACTAGAATTTGTTAAGGAAAGGCAGGAGCAGCACACGCAACGGGTAAACTGAGCATGATTAAGCGGCGTAGCTAGCAAATCACAAGGTGCTCCTCCAAGATCTGGGGGTTGGCACGAATGGTAGCCATCACGACCTCATCCGCGCGTGCAGCCACGATTTGCTTCTCCGCTGCCAAATGCTCCTTGAGATCCTGGCTATACTGTGTGCACCATGGCTTAGGGCGGCGCTTATTTGGTGGAGGGGTTGATTATTTGGGTGGAAGGTGTCGCGCTCGCTCTGGTGGTCGGGGCATGTGGGATGTGGAAGGAGGAGGAGGATGGGGGTTGGGAGTGGATTACCTGCCTGGATAGGCGAAGCCGAGCAGCGTGAAGGAGGGTCGCCAGCAAGGAGGCGATGCTGCAAGCAAGGAGTGAAGGTTTAAACTTGGAAAAGAAGGCGAAAATAGGGGAAATGTGGCTTTTGGTAAGGGGGAGGGGGCGGGGAGGTAGATATTTCCACGGAAGCCGAAAATTTGGAATCGCTTCAACGAAAAACTGGCGCGCAGAGTGTCATCAGACACGATGCTTGATTAAGAGCGGGCAGTGGACTGTAGCCGTTGCACCTTCCCGCGTAAGCCATAGGCGTATTATACACTGATGGTGCTCCAGGATATTTCGTACTTCATCTCACATGGTTGGTGATAATAAACTATGAGGGATGTACATGAATTTTCATCTTGGTTTGAATTACATAATGGGGTCACAGCTGCAAAGGATGGTGTTTGAATTGCTTGAACTTCTATCTGTAGTGAACATGCAACTATAGGTGTGTCGTCAAAAAAATTGGAATTATTCAGGGTTCATTTGGACATTTTTATACGGTAACTTGGTTTTCTAGGTATTTTAGGTGCACAATCCAAAATTGAACCACATGCACATGCTCTGGTCCACCAAAATGGGTTGTAAAATGATATATGTGTCGATGCGTTGATTCTTACGTACCATTCAAGAAATGGGGATGAATTTCAAGCACCACGGCACCTTGGCTCTCCAGCAAACATTGAGGTGCCTGCTTTTGTAATTCTAGTAAATACAAAACTCATCTGAAATTCATGAACCTTGGCATGCTATCATGGAACGGCATCAAGATGTTGGGGTAAAAAATATTGTCCCATTTGGGCTAGGTTATGGTATAAGCTTCTCGCAAACCAGAGCTTCTCTCACAACAAGCATGATGGTTTCGGTAGGGAACGTGCCACCTTGGGGGACGAAACGATATTTGTTGCATCTTCTTACTTTCAAAACATTTCTCGTGTCGACATTGAACAACATGAGTGTTGTGCAATTTTTTGGGATATTTCGGGGTTCGCGTGGACATTTTTATACATTAACTGAGTTTTCTATGCATTCATGTGCATAATTAAAATTTGAACTATGTGCATATGCTCCAGTGCACATAAACGGGTTGAAAAATCAAATGTGTGTCCTTGGTTGCAACCTTAGGTCCCATGCAAGAATTGGGAATTAATGTCAAACACCTTTGCAACTGTCGCTCGGTCGCTAACATTGAGATACCTTGTTTTAGAATTCTAGTGAATCAAAAACTCGTCTGAAATTCATGAAACTTGACATGCTATCATGGAACGGCAGCAACATGCAGTGGTAAAAATATTGTCCCATCTGGGGCAGGTTGGGGTATAAGCTTCTCACAAACCAGAGCTTCTCGCAACAAGCCTCATGGTTATGGTAGGGAACGTTTCACCTTTTTGGACGAAACAATATCCGTTGCCTCTTCTTGATTTCAATTTTTTCCCTAGTGTCAACATAGAACAACATGAGTGTTGTGTTCAATTTTGGCATTTTTCGGGGTTCGTTTGGACATTTTTATGCATTAATTGACCTTTCATTGCATTTATGTGCGTAATTCAAATTTGAACTACATGCACATGCTCTAATGCATATAAATTGGTTGAAAATTCAAATCCGTCTCCTTGGTTGCATGCTTAGGTCCCATGCAAGAAATGGGAATGACTGTCAAACACCCTACCACCGTCACTCGGCTACAAACATTGAGATACCTGTTTTTTAAATTCTAGTAAATCCAAAACTCATCTGTAATTCATGAAACATGGCATGCTATCATGAAGAGGCATCCACATGCCGTCGTAAAATTTTTGTCCCATTTGGGGCAGGTTTGTGTGTAAGCTTGTCACAAACTAGAGCTTCTCACAACAAGTCTGATGGTTTCGGTAGTAACGTTTCACCTTTTTGGACGAAACGATAGCCCTTGCCTCTTCTTGATTTCAATTTTTTATCTAGTGTCAACATAGAACAACATGAGTGTTGTGTTAAATTTTGGAATTTGTCAGGGTTCATTAGCACATTCTTATGCATTAATTGAGTTTTCAATGCATTTATGTGCATAATTCCAATTTGAACTATATGCACATGCTCTAATGCATATAAATTTGTCGAAAATTCAAATTTGTGTCCTTGGTTGCATGCTTACGCCCCATGCAAGAAATAGGAATGAATGTCAAACACCCTGCCATCGTCACTCGGCCGCAAACATTGAGATACCTAGTTTTTAAATTCTAGTAAATCCAAAACTCGTCTGAAATTCATGAAACCTGGCATGCTATCATGGAATGGCACCCGACATGCCGTGGTAAATTTTTTGTCCCATTTGGGGCAGGTTTGGGTATAAGCTTCTCACAAACCATAGCTTCTCACAACAAGCTTGATGGTTTCGGTAGGGAATGTTTCACCTTTCTAGACGAAACGATAGCCGATGCCTCTTCTTGATTTTAGTTTTTTCTCTAGTGTCAACATAGAACAACATGAGTGTTGTGTAAATTTTGTAATTTGTCGGGGTCTGTTAGCACATTTCTTATGTATTAATTGATTTCAATGAGTTTATGTGCATAATTCGAATTTGAACTACATGAACATGCTCTAATGCATATAAATTGGTTGAAAATTCAAATGTGTGTCCTTGGTTGCATGCTTAGGTCCCATGAAAAAACGAGAATGAATGTCAAATGCCCTGCCACCGTCACTCGGCCGCAAACTTTGAGATACCGAGTTTTTTAATTCTAGTAAATCCAAAACTCATCTGAAATTCATGAAACCTGGCATGCTATCATGGTATGGCACCCGACATGTCGTGGTAAATTTTTTGTCCCATTTGGGGCAGGTTTGGGTATAGGCTTCTCACAAACCAGAGCTTCTCACAACAAGCTTGATGGTTTCGGTAGGGAACGTGCCACCTTTGGGTCCGAAACAATACCCGTTGCCTATTATTGCTTTCAAAAGATTACTAGTGTCAACATAGAACAACATGAGTGTTGTGTTAAATTTTGAAAATTTCCGTGGTTCGTTTGGATATTTTTATGTATTAACTAGGTTTTATAGGCATTTTATGTGCATAATGCAAATTTGAACTACATGCACATGCTGCGGTGCATATAAATTAGTTGAAAAATCAAATATGTGTCCTTGGGTGCAAGGTTAGGTCAGATGCAAGAAATGGTAATGAATTTCAAATACCAGGGCACTATTGACTACCGGCAAAACGGTCACATACTTTGTTTTTAAATTCTAGTAAATCCAAAACTCGTCTGAAATTCATGAAACTTGGCATGCTATCATGGAATGGCACCCGACATGTTGTGGTAAATTTCGTGTCCATTTTGAGAGAAGGTGCACCCAAATAACAATTAACGAAGGCATTTTGAAAAAACTAGCTGCCACTCTAACATCACAAACATTTTGGATAGAACACCCATATGTACACTGACAGCTTCCCTATTAAGCCAAGGGAAAATGTGCCGAGCAGGGTTTGTGTAGCTCTTCATCGCAAACGTCTTAGATAGAACACCTGTATGCAAAGTGAGAGCTATGGTCTTCCATAGTAAGCCAAGGGAAAATTTGCTGCGCAGGATTTGTGCAACTTTTCAACACAAACGGTTCAGATTGAATAAGGTATGCAAAGCGCGACTTCGGCGCTAAGCCAAGAGAAAATTTGGCAAGCAGGATTTCTACCTCCCTTCAATGCAAACGGTTTTTTCGGATGACATGTGTGCAACCACGTACAGACAATTTGGTAAGATTTGCATCTGTCATATTGGGTATATTGGCATTTGTCAAACTGGAAAGATTGACATTTGTTGATCTAGTAACATTGCCATTTGTAAATCCTTGTAACATTGCAATTTTTCAAAATATGCAGCTAAAAATCACTAGCACTATCTAATTTTTGCAACTAAAATTCATTAATTAAGCATAGATTTCATTCATAGAGTAAGCGGTCATGCTTAATTTATACAAAAAGTTCTACTTTACAGTTGAGCCGACCAAACTTTTCCCCAATTGTTGCCAACCATGTACTGAAATAGCTAGTTCAACTATATATACTAGCTAATTTTAAGTATGTTGTACAGTTCCACCACATCTATAGTCAGCTGAATGAATAAAATAGCTCCTAAATATTACTACTACGGAGGGGCTTTGTACTACTTCCGGTAGCCTCTCCTCTACCGAGCGCGCTCAGCAAGAGGAAGAGGAGGACGAGCCTACCGACGAGCTGGACAACTGCAATACGGTGCCTGCTGCTGCTGCACCTTCAGTAGCGCTCACCTCGAAGACCCTCTGCCACTCCAGACGACCCATCTTGAAGTGACCGGACTGCTTGTAGATCTCCTGATTCCTTGCCTCTGCGTCGGCTTGTGCCGCGGCCATGGCAGCGGTAAGGCTCTTTGTGTGCGCAACAAGGCACTCCTCCTCCTCCCGCAGGAACTCGATGTAGCGCGCAAGGTCGTTTCGCACGTGCGGGCCTCCACCTCTGCCTCCCTCCTGCGGACGGCGGTGGCGAAGCGGGTGATGATCCCGGCAGTCGAAGGTGGGCTGGCGGCCACGGTGGACGACGATGTGGTGGTGGCCATGACCACCACCTCCCGCATTCGGGCCGCGGCGGCGGAGCAGTTGATGGCCATGGTGGCCGGCAGTGGGGTGGTGGCCACGACAGCCACCTCCCACCTTCGGGCCGCGGCGCCAGAGGGGGCGATGGCCCTGGGTTTCGATGCAGCTATGGCGGCAACGGCGGCCGGCAATAGCTCCGACGGACACCGGCGGCCGAGCGTGTGGTGCATCTTCCTCGCACACCCAACTGGGACACCACACACACTATACTACGCCGGGGATTGCACCGCCGCCACGGTGTAGCCTCCCAGCTGGAGCTGTGCTTTGATGACAGCGGAGTGGCTGAGTGACGATGACGGTCTGGTGCCATTGCCGATTTTGGGAGAAGCAGACGAGATAAGCTACAGGGACGGAGGGGAAATGCGAAGCAGGACTCGCCGGCCGTGAGGGTTTATATAGTAGGTTGATAAGCATTTGGATTTTGGGGGACTTCACTGAGTCGGGCGGGAAGCTTGCGCGGGAACCTGTGTGGTTGCGCGGGAACGGGGTCGGCACCGTTTGGCCAAAAGAACGCCCCCGCGCACTGCTCAAGCTTGCGCTCGGACCGTCTGCGGCAGCGGGGTGACAAGACGTGCGAGAGAAAGACGAAAGGATACGTACACATACGTTTAATAAGAAACATTTGCAATTTAATTAACTACTATACACCCGTCCTGGTTTATAAGTAGGATTTAATTAATAAAATACGAATGCATGTCGCCAAAGATTATATCATCGGATTCGTATTTGAACATACTTTCTAGTTATATAATTTTTGTAACATGCATTATCATGTTGTTGGTTAAATTTGAGGTTATATACCAGCAAGCATTTGCCCACAACACACACGGCGCCGGCCTCTGCTCACATCCCACTCTGCTCGCCATTAGGCGCCGCAGTGTTCTATGCTCACCGTTAGGTGCCGCGACGCACCCGGGTTGTGGACAGCTTTTCCTTGTGTTTTCAACTGCTACATGTATATATATGGTCGCTCGCCGTTGAGGCGACCGCGAAGCGTTCTCCTCGCGTCCCTCTGCGCGTGCTCTGCTAGCGGCCTCCGCACGATCACGTCGAGGCCCCATATGCATGAAGTTGCGCCATGCGCATTGCCACGCGATGTAGTTACGTGCGGCACGACGGAGTTATGCGCTGTGAATTAGAGCTGCCATCAGGGCGTGCTGATCGATATTCCAGGACGTCCGGCTTCCCCTTTAATTATCGCGGCCATTATAACCTTAGTATCTTCAACCTTCCGATCGCACACCACAACACAACAAGCACACCCATGACGACACATAGAGAGGGGATGTCTAGCGGTGCTCCAATGGAGTTCGGCGAGCATAAAGTGGAGACCCACACCAGGGAGACGGATCTCTCGGTGGTGTACACCATCGACCCAGTCATGGTGGATTACTACATCAATATCGTTGAGCAGTTGCTTGCTGGAGACAAGTACAAGGTGGTCGGCATCGATCTCCAGTACACCGCCGGTGTTCCCGACAAAGATCAGAAGGTTGTCGTCGCCCATTTGTGCGTGTGTTGTCATGTCCTCATCTACCACTACTTTATGGCCACAGAGCCTTGTAGTAGTTTCTCCAGGTTTGTCAACAGCACCGACTACAAGTTCGCTACGGTGGAAACCACAGACGATGTAAAAACACTCAGGATTATGGGCTTGGCCTACAAGAACCTTCTCAAAATCCATGAGCACTACAAGGTCTAGGGTAGCACGAAGGCGGACTCCCTGGTTGAACTCGCCTCGGCCATCATCGACCCCTACTACTAAAAGATGAAGCGGGATGCCCAGAGAACAAGTCCCGTATCCTGGCACAGGGCCTAGATGCGGCGGCTGGATGAACCTCACCTCAGGTTTGTGGCCAGGAGCGTGTACACATGCTACGAGATGCATAGGCAGATCGTTGACATGAGGAAGTGCCTCGTTACCCAAATCAATGAGCCCGGATCGAGGCACAAGCAGAGTAAGCGTCACAAGCAGTAGATGATGATCAGATGATTGTTTATGCTAGTTAATCATGCATGTAATATATAGTTTACTTTGGTGCGTGGAAACGGCATGTGTGTAGTAGCCACCTATGTAATTATGCATGTAATAGTTTACTTTGGTGTGTGCAATGCCTTGGTTTTAGTAGCCACCTATGTAAGTGGATGTTTAATTTGGTTATGCAACCATGTCCTTATAAGTGTGTGTGTGTGTGTGTGTGTGTGTGTGTCTATACACACGCACACACACACACACACACACACACACACACCACACACGTCTTATTAGTAGCAATCGTGTGTGTTATTATCGGTCTTCGCACACATTTCTGATTACAGACCAGTTTGTCGTGTATCACACACATCTTGTTATATTAAACTCTTTATGTTCTCTTGTCTCAACACAAATAGTTCATCCGCGTGAACCGCATGCCGTATATCGCACACACCTTGATCTGGCTAACCGTTTTTTTGTGTTGCCTAATCACAAATAGTTCATCCTAGTGAACCGTATGATGTTTATCACACACACCTTCATCTGGATGCCCATTTCTTTTGTTTCCCCTTATCGCAAACGGTTAATTGCACTAAACCGTATGCCCTACATCACACATGGAACTAAATCTGAACCGTGCTTGATGCATCCGTCATCACAAACGTTTTGCACCTTTTCTGTCGGGTTTTTTACACCACTGTTTGCGATTAATGCATCGCACACAGTTTCGTCAAAGGGTCTCTGATCGTAGTGTCGCGTTAGCAGCATCATGCACTAGTGTGGGAAACTATTAGGAGAAACAATCGAGTTTGAAGGGATGCTAAACTATTCTCATGGCTAGTAAATATACTTTAAAGAAACAAAAAATCTACAGTGCTCGCCCTGGAAATAAATCTTGCAAATAACCTAGAAACCAAAATTACCTCCAAGGTATAGATAAGTAGTGCGCGACACTTGAATAAAAGGGTCTACGCTCATTCAGATGTAGGAGCATATTTTCATGTAAATTAACAATAATAGAATGAAACATGATTCAAGTTCATATATATCAGTGCATTCTAGTGGGTTATCAAATATAAAAAGGTGGCTAGGGGTCTAAATTTGCTAGGTTGAAAGAGAGTAGTATGGCAGAACATCTAAATAGCTAGGGGTAAGGAATGTTTCATGAAAACTCAAGTTATTTACCTAGAATTGCCAGAAATGTTGTGATGCAATGGTTTGTTGCATCCTGCATGTGAGGAGAAATTTTCCAAACAACAAACATGATGAAGTGGTGAATATTGTGGCTGTGGAATGGAGAGCAGGGCTGAAATATTAGAACCAGACAATAAAAAGTACACACGTATAACACGGGGGCCGGGTTATACGTTTTGTTGTTCGTCCGCACAGAAATGATCTGGCTCCATATCAATGGAGACGTATAGCTTCAACTGAGATAGGCATGCATAGCTTTAACTGAGACTGAAATGAAAACTTAGTTCAGTTCAGATTATATTGCTACAACTTCAAATTGAAACAAAAAATATAGTATATACTATTGTTTATGTTTTGTAAAAGAAAAAACTATACGGAGAATCAAGGTTGCCATACCAACTAAAAATAATCCCATAGTATCAATTCCACTTGAATAACCTATTCTCTTGTGCAACTTCATAGTAGCACACCACTCCCTTGAAATTTGAACACTCTATTACCTTTCATTAGTCATAGCAGTTTCAACAAAAACACAAAACACAGAAACCTGATTTGCCAAAATACAACAATTGTGAGGCATGGTGCAAATAGATAGTAGTAGCAAAAAAATGCAGGGTGATGTCATGCGAAAAGGTTCAAGAATATCATAACCAACAAAAAATAAGAGTAGTAATACAAAGAGAGCACCCAGGGGACTCACCTGTGCCCTATAGCATGTTTGTTCCCACACACCATATATCCCACTAGCTAAAGTAATTGTTATTCCTGCCTCAAACATGGCTATCTGACTGAGATTTAAATAATATAGCAGGGGATTGAATTGACAAGATAAATGCATATTATAGGGATTCTTCTCATATGAAATGGAGGTGGGGCCGCTAGGGACACATGAGATTCCAATGCAATGAAGGTGGAGAAGATGAAGAGGAAGAGTATGCCTGACGGTGTTGTATCCGTCTTGATGACATCCACATGGCCGACCTGGCGAGCCTCCTACCCTCAAGGAAAAATTCCGCGTGCCCTCGAAGGAGCCGTACTCACGTACGTTTATGGTGATTCTGGCGGTGGTCTAAGTTTGTCTGACTATTCAGGTTCCTCTGCATGCACCCCGACCGAGACCTCCACTTCTTTCACTGGGTGGTGCAATCGGACCAATCCTACACATGGGAGACAGCGGCAGTGTCGCAGGGGCCGGAGGAGAAGGCATCGCACGCATGGCTGAGCAGCTTGAAGACGCCCTCACCAGCGGCGGAGAGGTTCTTGTCTGATTGGATGAAGAGATTGCTTTTGACAGCATTGGCTGTGGAATACTGTAGGAGCAAAAGTAGGTATAGAGGGGGGTGATTAGACTACTTGACCAAATAAAAATCTAGCATTTTCCCAATTTTAAGTCGTGATAGATTTTAGCAGCTAGGCACAAGTCAGGCAATCAACCTTCACATGCAATTCTAAGAGTGTAGCAGCGGAAAGTAAAACATTGCCTATGAAGGTAAAGGGAAGGGTTTGGAAAAGGCAAATGAAATGTAGACACGGAGATTTTTGGCGTGGTTCCAATAGGTGGTGCTATCATACATCCACGTTGATAGAGACTTCAACCCATGAAGGGTAACGCTTGCGCGAGTCCACGGAGTGCTCCACCCATGAAGGGTCCACGAAGAAGCAACCTTGTCTATCCCACCATGGCCATCGCCCACGAAGGACTTGCCTCACTTGGGTAGATCTTCATGAAGTAGGCGATCTCCTTGCCCTTACAAACTCCTTGGTTCAACTCCACAATCTTGACGGAGGCTCCCAAGTGACACCTAACCAATATAGGAGACACCACTCTCCAAAATGTAATATATGGTGTGTTGATGATCAACTCCTTGCTCTTGGGCTTCAAATGATAGTCTCCCCAACACTCAACTCTCCCTCACAGATTTGGCTATGATGGAAAGAATATTTGAGTGGAAAGAAACTTAGGGAAGGCTAGAGATCAAGATTCTAGTGGCTGGATTGGAATGTCTTGGTCTCAACACATGAGTAGGTGGTTCTCTCTCAAAAAATGAGTAGTGGAAGTGTAGGCATGTTCTGATGGCTCTCTCTTGAATGGAAACAGGGTGGATGGGTATATATAGCCTCCACACAAAATCCAACCATTACACACATTTGACCCAACTCGATCATACCGAATAGAAGAACTCGGTGAGATCAGCTCAGTTCAAAATGTGGACGTTAGGAATCTCGGTGGGACCGATATCATCAACTTGGTGAGACTGATGTGCTAGGGCTAGGGCAAAACCTCATCTTGGTGAGACCGATTGCATGAACTCGGTGAGATCGATTTCAGCAATGAGCAAACAGAGAGTTGGTCAGGCAAACTCGGTGGGACCGATCCCTCACTTTGATGAGACCAAAGTGTTACCAAGGGAAACATAGAGTTTGCAATGCGAACTCGGTGGGACTGATCGCTCATTTCGGTGAGACCGAAATGTTACGAAGGGAAACGGAGAGTTTGCAATGCCATCTCGGTGAGACCGAGATCCGTATTGGTGAGACTGAATTGTCTAGGGTTTATGGAAGTCGCTATGTCAAAGAACTCGGTGGCACCGGATAGATCAAATCGGTGGGGCCGAGTTTGACTTTGGGTTTTAGACAAATGTGCAAATGAGAAATTTATTGAGGGTTTTGGAGCAATATCACTAAGCACTTTGATCAAGTAGACCATTAAGCAACACGTCATCCCCTTTTAATAGTATTGTCTTTCCTATGGACTCAATGTGATCTTGGATCACTAAAATCAAAATGAAGAGTCTTGAGCCTTTGCCAATCTTTGTCCTTCGCATTTTGAGGGGTCCACATCTCTAGTCCAAACCATGCCAATCATTGAACTTTCTGAAATATTTAACTTGAATGGATATTAGTACAATGAGCTATATGTTGTTATGAATTACCAAAACCACCCGGGGATTATTTGTACTTTCAATCTCCCCCTTTTTGGTAATTGATGACCACATATAGATCAAAGCTTCGACAAATGATAATATGAATGAAATACATCATTGCTTTGAGAAGTATGTGATAAGCAAGATCTCCCCCTAAATTTTTGCATTATTTTAAAATTTGCATTCGAATGCAAATGCACAATCAATTAGAATCATGGGTCACTCTTCCATGTCACATACATCTTGGTGGAGCGCTCAACATGATAAGCTATATAGAACATGCACTCATAACCAACGATAAACATATTTGATCATACACAAGTATCATAGATATCATCAAGCAAGCACACATTAAGGCATAGTATGATCAAACACATGATCACAAGAGTATCTCACAAACAAGCACAAATATAATGTAGCATGCATCAAACAAGTAAACGATCAAAGCAAATAATCAAAGTAGCAAGAGAGGCAACAAAAGACAAAACACACACTCTCTCTCGAAGCCTAATGATCTATACACTTTCTCCCCTTTGATAACAAGTTACCAAAAAGCTTGAAAATGCATAGTGCTATGCGACACTCTAGGCACGATCTCTAAGAGCTCCTGAAGTGGTCTTCTGACTGGTTGCTCCGGTGTGTGTAGATGGCATGGAGAGGAGTCCATCTGCAAAAACTTCAGCGGATGTTTGTGGAGCTGGAGGGTTGGAACTGGAGGTAGGACTGAGGTAGTTGCTGCACGTGCTGAAATGGCAGTCCTAGAGTCTCTGACAACTGGCACAGCTGTAGACCTTTGTGCCCTTGGCACTCTCTAAAAAGCATTGGTGGTTGGTTGTTTGTCACTCCTATCCTCAACCTCTTCCTGGAGCTTCTCCATAGTAGTCTGGATCTCTGTAACCTTCACTTCAAGATCATGGAATTTGGTCTCAATAATCCTCTCAAGACTTTCTTGATGCTGAGCCAGGGTGGCCTAGCCCTTCTCAATCCTCACAGTAGCCTCAAGATGATAACTGAGTTGATCTTGCTCGGTTTTGAGCATCACTTTTGAAGCATCTGGTAAACTAGCTGCTTTTGCTGCTTTAGTAGCCTTTGCTCTCTCTCTCTTCTCCTGGGCTTCTGCACTGGTTGGATGAGATTCATCCATGACAATCTCATTGTCTTCAAATTCTGTCCTCAGGGGAAGGTGCTCTTTGTGTAGAAGATATGTCAATGTTCCCATTTTGGAGTGGATCAACATCTGTATATGAGGGGCATACCCACATGATCTCTTCTGATCAGTTGCAGTTCTATTCATTGTGTTTACAATCAAAGTCATCACTTTGAACTTCGGTGGCACATCAAACATATGAAGCAAGTTGATTGAGTGACCATGGATCATCCTATGATCTCCTGACTTGGGAAATAGAGTGTGTCTCAAGATGGTGTTGATGGTGGTCAAACCTGACAGCAGATAGTATATAGACCCAAGCTTGTGAGTCTCCAAGGCTTTATCAGAAATTTTCTTGTACATATTTGCCATGGAGTTGTGATCCTTCCTTGGCTTGGCATATACATCTATGTCATTCTCATCCTCCTCAGGGGCATTGATCAACTTGGCCCATTCAAAAATTCAAGATTGATATCTGGTGCCTTCTGTCATCCAGACAATCTTGCCATCTGGATAGAAATGAGAAGTGGAGTAGAATTGCATAATCATTTCATCATTACACTTTGTCAACTTCTGACCAACAAACTTGTCAACTTCATTCATTCTGAAGCTCTCATGCACTCCTGAAAGTAGTCCTCATTATCATCAATGTATGTCGAGTCAACCCATCTCATGTCACACACTATGGGCTTCTTGGCCAACAAGTCTGTCTCATAGAAGTCATGTTGTTCCTTAGTGTGGAAACGATAATCTACAGAAGTCCTTCTCCTAGTGCCATATGGATCAGTCTGTCTCCACAATCTCAGACATGCATCCTTCCTTTCCTTCATTTTTAGCAATAGGATGATTGTCATCATAATGTGGAATCTTTGGCTTCAACTTTCTAAGCACCTGGGATTCTTCCTCTGCTTGAACCTCTGGCACTGGGGCCTTGTTCTTCTCAGCAGCAGGGATGTTTCTGGTGGATCTCTTGGGTGCAGAAGATTTTGGAGCTTGAGCTTGAGTTGGAGGCTTTGGGGCAGACTTGGGGTTAGATGGAGCAGCCCCTGATCTTATAGCATCCCTCATGAGCTTTTGAGTTTTTGGTGGAGGTGCAGGAGCCTCTTCCTCCTCCTCCTCTTCAGAATCTATCATCATGGAAGGTTTGCCAATTACTCTAGCCATAGTCTTATTGACTCTCTCCTTCCTCTTCTTTCCTCCAGCAGCATCTTCCTCTCTTGGTTCAAGAGAGAACTCTATAGTTTCCTAAGTGGAGGCTCTAGCTTTTGACATGGGCTTCCTCTTGGCAGGAGCTTTCTTCTTCATACCAGGCTTTGTGGCAGCAACCACTACAAAACAAATACACATCCGTGATGATACATGTTTGTCAAAGTAGTTCACGTTTTCTGTCATGCATGTACATCCATGACGATTTTATGACAGAATCAAGATAGTCATACATGTGCTGTCGTAGAAGTGTTCCATGACATTACCAAAATTATCATCACAGAAGTGTCCACTTCCGTGACGATAATCGCGCGTCATAGAAGTGGTTTCGTCAAGGGTGACCGACACGTGGCATCCACCATAATGGCTCGCCGTTAAGCTATCGGGTCCGGTTTTGGATCCAATAACCCGTTAACAGGCCCGACCAATGGGGATTTTCCACGTGTAAAATCATCATTGGCTGCAGGAAACACGTGTCGGCTCATCGTTGGGACAGATGTCATCCACTCATTTCACCGAAGGCGCCTATGATATGAAGACACATGGCACGGCCCAACAGAGGCCCATTCCTGTGAAAAGGCCGGCCCGTATGACTTGGTGAGAAGGTGGCGGGCCGGCCCGCGGAAATCCTATTAACGGCCTGTTCGCATATACCCCATTTACAGCCTGCTAGCCCAGGGCCCGTTACGACCTAACCGAGTTAGGCATTGTAGCGTCATCTGGGCCGTCCAATATGATTCCAGCCTGTTTTAACTTCCGGCCCATGTATGGCCCATGATGTCTTTCGGCCCATATGAGGCCCTTTGTAACTCTTTGCCCATGAACGACCCGTGGTGAAACTGGCCCGTAATGAACAGTGTATCACTTTATACCCATTAACGGCCCATTATTCCATTGGTCCGTTTCCAGTACTCGGTTACTTATGGCCCGTTACTGTAATTTTCTGCTTGTGGGCCAAATTCAGCCCGTGGTTACAGTCGGCCCGTTTGTGCCCCATTAATACGCTTGGCCGTTTTCATAGTGTCATCAAATACGGCCGATTAACAACGGCCCATTATGGTCGGCCCATGAACGGATGATTCCAACTATAGCCCGTTTACGGCCATAATGCGGTCTGCTATTGGCCCATTTTTGGCCAATCGATCATACGGCCCATAGAAGGCCCATTGATGATACGGCCCGTAGAAGGCCCATTGTGTCTACGGCCCATAGAAGGCTCATTGTTTCTACGCCCCGTAGAAGGCCCATTGTTTCTATGGCCCGTAGAGGGCCCATTGTTTCTACAGCCCGTAGGAGGCCCAGTGTCACTATAGTAAATATGTAGCCCATGGTTATTGTGGCCTAGTTTAAAAAATAGGTTATTGTAGCCACTAGCAAACCGCGGAAAAAGAACTGTAATGACTACAAGCAAACAAATAAACAAGACAACAAGGAAATAAATAAGCAAGCAACTTACGCTAGGCTATCAAGGCTATTACACATATTACATCCATTGGGCATCAAAGTTCACCACCAGTGCAAATATAGGGAACAAAGCAGCATATAAACGCCGCATCAAAACAAGTCTAGAACTGAAACCACTTCAGAAGATCTCAAGAAAGAACATCCTGGGTACCCATAATGCTGGCAAGATGCTTAGCAAGTTTATTAACTTTCTCTTGTTTGGCGCTTAAATCCTCCAGCGCTTGCTGTTGCACCAAAAAGTATGCATCTGAATTCTGCAGGGACTTCCTCAGTCCTTCAGCTTCCTATCGTAGCACATCTGATCGATGTGTTTCAACTTGAAGTTGAGACTCAACAAGACGAACTGATTCTGGCAGCGAGTTCGAAGAGCTTGTGCCAGTAGTAGTGGCCAGTAACTTGAACACTACATCACGACATGACTTTTAGGTTCTCTCATTGTCGTCAAGATAGTTTTTATCAGCTTTCTTGGAGACCAACAAGGACGTCTCACTATCTTGAACCTTATCTGCATTACTTCCTTTACCATTGCATAACTGGGTACTGTTCTCCTATATTTTGTCCGCATTCTAAACGAGAAACAAGCAAACACATCACAGGTTTACCATGTTGTATATCAAACTTATTTTGGTAAATCAGTTTAGTAGTAAAGTGGACAGGATAACAACATGAAACAAACATATATCTATGTACCATGGTCACTTTATGGTCTATATCATTCTAGTTTTTGTTGCCAAATCAAGATAGAGACACAGTTCAAATAATATTTGTTCAAGACAAAGCAGAATAGATAGAATATAAGTGTGGGAATCTATAGAGCAATAACAACACTTGTGTGCATGACATGAGAACATAACTGTTTATTCAATTGAAACTGAAATCAACATAGAGCAAGTTACAACACCAAACCAGTTAAAGAAACAAGTTTAAAGCATACATGTTGCGCCATTGGAGTTTCAATTCCATCCTTCAAATTTGGAAATAGTTGGTATGAGTAAATACAGTGATGCAAGAGCAAAGGAGTATGAACCATCACTATAGAACCTGACCTGAGAACAATTCTTCTTCTCCTTTAAGCATTGAGTTGGGATTCGAGAGTGGTGGTCCTCGTGCTTTGGGCACTGCAGTTCCCTTACTAACTGCTCATGTTTGGCTGCTCTATGGTGGAGACAATGTTGTGTCAACTGGAACTGGGTTAATATCTGTTGGGGTTGGCGTTAGAAGGGGTGTAGATGGTTCTCTGTCCAACATGGTAGGGGTACAATCTGTGAGATTCTGGGTTATGCGTGGTGGGGCTGGTTCTTGGGCAAGTACAACCGTGGTTCTATCTGCATCAACTAGTAGCACTATCTTTTCTGAAGACCGTATTGTTACTCCCTTAGATACTGCCATCTCCCTCTCCAATTCAAATGGCTGATAAACAAGAAAAGTAATTGAATGTACAGACATTGTATGATAGACAGGTGCAATTGATATTGGGGAATAACAAAGGGCATGAAATAATTCACATGTATGTTGTCTAACCAAACAGGATAGCATGACACAATTTCACATATATGATGGTTAACTAAACAGGATAGCATGACACAATTTCACATTATGATGTCTAAGTAAAAAAGATGGAAAGACATAGTTCAAATGATTACTATGTAAACAAGATGACATGATATAACTATATAATGTGTTTATTAAATAGGTTGGAATGCCATAATTCACATACATGCCGCCTATGGAAACATGATAGCATGATATAATCCACGGATAGAATGATATAATTCAAAATATGATGATTGTATACACTAAAAAAGATGAGATGATATAACTATATGATTTCTTTATTAAATGGGTTGCCATGCCATAATTCAGATAGATGTTGTGTATGTAAACATGATGGCATGATATAATTCAAATATATGATTTATATAGTAAGCAAGTAAGCAGATGGCATTCCATATATGATGTAAAAACTAAGCAATGCAATACAACATGCATGACATGGGTAATATAACCCTGCCTAGTTTGAGCATAGACCTCAGGGGGGAAATAGGACTGGTCATCAGTCTCTGAATCCTCCTCTGAGGAGCTCTCTTTAACCAGCAAGATGTTTGCTTCAGCAGGTAGCATTGTCTGCTCATATGATGTAAAAACTAAGCAATGCAATACAACATGCATGACAAGGGTAATATAACCCTGCCTAGTTTGAGCATAGACCTCAGGGGGGAAATAGGACTGGTCATCAGTCTCTGAATCCTCCTCTGAGGAGCTCTCTTTAACCAGCAAGATGTTTGCTTCAGCAGGTAGCATTGTCTGCTCTGAATAACTTGTTTTCACTCGAAATACTTCCATCACCGCTTCAAATGGCTGATACACAGGAAGAGTAGTTGAATATACAAACGTTGTCGACAAATGGAATACTTAATACACAAAAATGATAGCATGATATAATTCACATACATGATTATTGGCTAAGTAGCATGGCATTGCATAATTCACATATATAATGCCTTTGCAACACGATAGCATTACATAATTCACATATATAATGTCTTGCAACAAGATGGCAATGCATAATTCACATATATGGTAATTAGAGACTAAACAGGTGGCATTTACACAAATCATGTCTAAACTAAGCAGATGACATATTTGATTCATAAAGTAAGCAATGCAAGGCACCATATGCATGATATAACCAACATCAGCATGCCAAGTTAGAGTGAAGACCTCAAGGGGTAAATAGGAGTGGTATTCTCCTTCTGAATCCCCCTCAGAACAGATATCTTCATCTCGATTACAATCTGAAATGGGTGGAGGGGGGCTGCCTTTGCGCCTACCATGGATCAACGTCTGCATGAAATTTCATTGCCATGCAAGGCTCATCTCTTTTTCTATACATGTTCAGTTGTGTACAATAACTGACATGCATAGGAATAAAACATAGTGAGATTATGTAAGGAGGGCATGTAGAAATCCAGAGTGATGGTAGCAACCTGTGGATAGACCCAAAACCAATGATAGCAGGCAGATACTGTCTTCAGTTTAAAAGTACAGATAATGGCTACCTTACTATTTGTTTCCCACCTGTTGGGGATATTACCACTGGGCGTGAACCGGCCTACCTGGGCCGGGTTAACTTCATTAGTAGTGTAAAGGTGATTAAGCAGATGAAGGCCCAAGGCCTGTAGTCGGTTTAGAACCTGTAGCCGTAAACCGGCTTGGTATGTAAACTTGTATTGTAAGTTAGGAATAGAGAGAGACCAACCGGGATACGAATATGAACCGGTGTGGGACTCTGTGGACCGATGGGCGTCACCCGTGTATATAAGGGGACGACCCGGCGGCGGTTCAAGGACAGACAACAACAACTCGAGCCTAGGCGAAGCTTGTTTGCTCCCTAGCCATCGAAACCACATCAATTCCATCACAACTAGACGTAGGCTTTTACCTTCATTGAAGGGGCCGAACTAGTATAAACCCTCGTGTCTTTGTGTCCGCTTTAACCCCTTCAAGTTAACCCGTAGCGATGGCTCCACGACTAAGTCCTTTCATGAGGACATCTGCCGTGTCAAATCCACGACCGTTGGCGCCCACCATGGGGCTATCGCATGATGGTTTGACGATCTTGGAGGGCAAGCTCAAAGGACTCGAAGGCTATGCTGTGGGCCGGATGACCAAAAGTTGTCGCGGCAAGCTCTACATCGACGATGCAGGATGGGGTCCTGAAACCGGCTCGATCGAGTGCAGGTACCGGGTCCCCTTTGGTGGCATACACATTTTTATCGGCAAGATTGGTGAGCCTGGGCCTGAGCCGAACATCCGCACCGACCTCGTCGAGACGGCTCAGCGTGCGAGATCTACCCAGATTAAACCGACCGTGAGGCATGCCTTCGTGGGAGTCATCCACGGAGGAGAGCATGGGAACGAGTCAGAATATGGTAGCGAGACCGTCGTCTATTTCAGCGACGAGTCCTCAACCGGTGAGACAGAATCATTGTATCAGTTGCAAGATGACCAGATTAGGGGCCGTTCCGATGGCGACAGTATTCTGGACCCCCCTGAGCAGATCAACCGGGTTGGAATATTCATGGCCGGTACACAGGCGGCGAATCACTCTTCGACCGCAGCAGCAATGCTCTCCGGATCAGCAGCGGCGGCGGCAGCAGGGGCAGGAGGCCTTGTGCGCCCGCCGGTTCAAGTTTTGTCTGACCTGTTTGATGCACTAGATGTACTGATGGCAGAGGCCAATCCAGTGGATCAGGAGGCCCATGATGCAGAGATCGCAAAAGTGAGAGAGCAGATCGCACAAGCCAAAGCCGACTTGGCAGCAGAGAAGGACCGGATGGCCGCAGAGCGGGCCGCTTTGGATGCCCAGGCCTATAAACTTATGCTCGACCAGAACGCATCACAGTAAGTCTTGAAGCGGAAGCACAGATCACGCCTGCCGTTAGGGTTCGACCCTCAAAATCTCTTTCACACTCCGGGAGCGGGAACCAGTAATCCGCCGGGGCACCTGGAGGTAAACCGGGTCGAGGCACCAGGGCCAGGAGCGACGGTCCAACCCCGCCTGATGGAACTCCCTCGGCAGAACATTGTGATTCCTCCGCCGGTCTAGACACCACCGGGTCATTATTCTAATCCTATGGACAATCTTGTCGCAGATGTTGCCCGATTAGAGGCTATCCCGGTCGAAGGAGACTCTCCGCAAGCAATAGAGACGCGCCGGGTTAAGGAGCTTCTCCGGACCGCTTTGATTCAACAGGAGGCATATTCATACAGCCGCGATCGGATTCATTCAACACCCCGTCCAAGCCGGAGCTATAGTAGGTGCCTGGATGAACTGGCCATATCAAGCAATGCGCGGGGCCGTGAAGCGGCCCGTGGCAATAACCTGGCCGGTGGTGTTCACGATGCTCAGGATGTAGTGGACCGGGCCCGGGCACGAAGGGAGGCCGAGTTAGCACCACAAAACGAGGCGGATCAGCTCACACCGGTTCGTCCAACCACCTCTATTGGGCCAGGGGTTGCATCTAGCTTGGGAGTACCCTGTTTAGTCCCCGCTTTATGCAATGTACGCCTGCCCAAGGACTTCAAGGGCCCGCGCAAGGTACCGAATTACACCGCTGATTTATCTCCAGAAGCGTGGGTAGAGAGTTACGAGATGGCAATGGAGATGCTGGATGTGGATGAGACCGCGTGTGCAAAGTACTTCACCATGATGCTTGAAGGCACAGCCCGTACTTGGTTGAAGGGCCTGCCGCCTAATTCTATCAGTTCATGGGCCCAGTTGCGGACCCGGTTTATCCAGAATTTCAAAGATACATGTAAGCAGCCTAAATCCATAGTAGACTTGGCGGCTTGTGTTCAGGAGGATGGAGAGTCAACAACCCATTGGGTACGCCGCGTGTCTGAAGTCTTGCACTCGTCGGACAGGATCAATGCTGACTCTGCGATCTTAACCCTGGAGGGCAATTGCCGGTTTAAGCCTCTAAAGTAAAAGTTAGGGCGTATGAAGCGGTTCTGTAATGATATGGGAACTCTCATGGCCGCTTTAGTGAAGTATGCTGATTCTGATAGTACCAAGGATCCTGAGACTGACGATGACGAAGCAGGGAAGGGAAAGAAGAATGGCAACTCTAAGGGGCATCAATACAAACCAGCGGGCCAGGGAAACGGAGGCAAACGTAAGGCGGATGGCAGCCTGGACTTTGTGGCTAACACTAATGCGCAGGACAAGGGTCAGCGGCGCAGAGGTAAAGCGGTGAATTGTAATGGGGCTCCAAATCCTAACCCGGATCGTTTAAACTATTTGCTGAATCAGCCTTGCCCAAAACACGGGACGAAGGAGGCGCCGGCTAACCACCTTTGGAAGAATTGTTTCATTATGCAGGAATTTAAAAATTCTAATGCCTTTCGGTATGACCGTGGATCAGGTGGTGGCTCAGGATCCGGTTTCCATGGGCCGGGTCACGATGGAGCTTCCGGTTCAGGTTTCAATCAGGGCGGTAATAATGACCAGGATAATCAGAACGGTCAAGGGGGTTACAACCAACAGCAGCAGCAGCAGCGATCGGGTTATCAGAGCCAGCCAAAATAGTTGAACAATGGGCAGTATCACGTTTTCACAACTAGCTCGGATAAGCGCGACCGGAAACTTCATAAGCGAGCAGTAAACTCTGTTGAACCGGCCGTACCACGTTATTTACGCTGGTCAGAGCAGCCTATCATGTGGAGCAGGGAGGATCACCCCTCCCGGGTTGACAATCCGGGCCAGTTGGCATTATGGTAGACCCTCAGGTGGGAGGTTATAAATTCACCAAGGTACTCATGGATGGAGGGAGCAGTATTAACATCCTTTACTATGAGACATTCCGCCGCGTGGGGCTAACAAACAAGGATCACAGACCGTCTAATACGGTGTTCCATGGTGTGGTGCCTGGCAAATCAGCATATCCTGTTGGTAAGATAGCCCTGGAGGTGGCTTTTGGGGACGAGCACAATTCCCGATCCGAGAAACTAACCTTTGAGGTGGTGGATCCGGAGCCCGTATCACGCC
Organism: Triticum dicoccoides; assembly: GCF_002162155.2. NCBI lineage: Eukaryota > Viridiplantae > Streptophyta > Magnoliopsida > Poales > Poaceae > Triticum > Triticum dicoccoides. Next base: position 362,618,663 of record NC_041383.1, read on the forward strand.
TTGTTTGGGCGGCCGGCTTATGCCAAGTTCATGGCACGGCCTTGTTACATCTATTTGCAGCTCAAGATGCCAGGTCACAAAGGGACAATAACGGTTCATGGGAGCCGCAAGGTTGCTTTGGAATGTGAGGAAGGTGATGCGGCCTATGCAGAGTCGGTTTGTGCCACGGAGGAGTTAAAATATTGTAAGGACAATGTTGATCCGGCGGACATGACCCCTTTGAAGAAGCCAACGACAGAGCATGATTCAGATCTGAAGTTCAAATCAGCGGCTAAGACTAAGCTTGTTGATTTCGTGCCTGGCGATTCGTCCAAGCAGTTCACTGTCAGTGCTAACTTGGACCCTAAATAGGAAAGCGCGCTCATCGAGTTCATCCGTGAGAATCGGGACATTTTTGCATGGAAGCCTTCTGACATGCCAGGTGTACCGAGGGAACTCGCTGAGCACACTCTTAATGTGGATCCTAAGTATAAACCGATAAAGCAATTTCTCCGCCGGTTTAACGAAGAGAGTCACAAAGCTATTGGGGAGGAGGTAGCTAGGCTCTTAGCAGCTGGTTTTATCGTTGAAGTGTTCCATCCAGAGTGGCTTGCTAATCCGATGCTGGTTCTTAAGAAAAATGGCACTTGGCGTATGTGTGTGGATTATACGGATCTTAACAAGGCTTGTCCAGCGGATCCTTTTGCCCTCCCCCGCATTGACCAGATTATTGATGCCACGGCGGGTTGTGAGCGCTTGAGTTTTTTGGATGCATATTCTGGGTATCATCAGATCAAAATGGCGGTTAAGGACCAGGAGAAGACGGCGTTTATTACTCCCTTTGGAGCCTTCTGCTATGTATCTATGCCTTTTGGGCTCAAGAGCGCCCAAGCCACTTATCAAAGGTGTGTACAGAATTGCCTGCATAAACAGATCGGCCGCAATGTGCACGCCTATGTGGATGATATTGTAGTCAAGTCAAGGCAGAAGGAGACGATGGTTGATGATTTAAAGGAAACCTTTGACAACTTGCGGGTTTACAAGATGATGCTTAACCCTGCCAAATGTGTCTTTGGTGTTTCGGCAGGCAAGTTACTGGGCTTTCTTGTGTCCAACAGAGGAATTGAGGCTAATCCGGAGAAGATTACGGCCATCACCTCCCTGGCTAAACCGAAGTGTATCAACGCTGTTCAGCGGTTGGCGGGTCGGATCGCCGCACTGAGCCGGTTTATCAGCCGCCTCGGAGAGAAGGCCATCCCTTTATACCAGATGTTGAGAAAGACAGATCAATTCATCTGGAGTCCAGCTGCTGATGAAGCGTTGGAGGACTTGAAGCGGCAATTAGCCAATCCGCCCGTTCTTGCCGCTCCGGTCGACAAGGAGCCGTTATTGTTATATGTAGCGGCCAATGCTCATGCAGTTAGCGTGGCTATTGTGGTAGAACGCAAGGAGGCAGGCAAGGAATATCCGGTTCAGCAATCGGTTTACTATATCAGCGAGGTGCTTATTGAATCCAAGCAAAGGTATCCGCATTGGCAGAAGCTGGTATATGGAATTTTCATGGCAAGCCGGAAGCTGAAGCAATATTTCCAAGGGCACCTATCACAATGGTCAGTTCAACTCCCTTGGTCGATATCATACAGAACCGGGAGGCGACTGGCCGGATTGCCAAGTGGGCTATAGAACTTGGGCCGCACGGATTGAAGTACGTACCCCGGACGGCAGTGAAGTCTCAAGCACTTGTTGATTTCATCAATGACTGGACAGAGTTGCAAGCACCAGAGGAGAAACCGGATCACACATATTGGACTATCCATTTTGATGGATCCAGGCAATTGGAAGGCTCGGGGGCTGGAGTCGTGTTAACTTCCCCACGAGGTGATAAGTTTTGTTATGTTCTCCGCTTAATGTTCCCTTGTACTAATAATGCAGCTGAGTATGAAGCCTTGCTCCATGGTCTCCGGATGGCTAAGGAGATGAATCTAAGTCGGGTTAAGTGCTTCGGTGACTCGGACCTCGTAGCTCAACAGGTGTCTGGCACATGGGATTCTAAAGACCCACTCATGGCTGCATATCATCGTGAGGTGGATATTGTTGCAGGTCACTTCAAGGGTTATCAGGTGGATCACGTGGATCGTCGAAAAAATGAAGCGGCGGACGCTTTAAGCCGGTTGGGCTCTCAGCGTAAACTGGTCCTGCCTAATGTCTTTCTTGATGTGTTGCACAATCCATCAGTCAAGCTCCTAGGTGAAGCGGATTTGGCTATTCCTGATCCGGAGGCTCAATTGGTGGTAGCCCTGCATGTTATACTGGATTGGACAGTTCCCTATCTTGCGTACATGAACCGGGGAGAGTTGCCAGAGGATGAGACTCTAGCCAGGCAGATAATCCGGCGATCCAAATCTATGACAATTATCAATGGTGAATTGCATCATTGCAGTGTATCAGGGGCGTTTCAATGCTGCGTCTCTCCTGAGGAAGGTTGTGAAATTTTACGCGAAATCCATGAAGGGGATTGTGGTCACCACGCCGGTTCTAACTCTCTGGTGGCTAAGGCGTTTCGTCACGAGTTTTACTGGTTGACGGCTAATGCTGATGCGGAGGACTTGGTTAAACGGTGTGATGGTTGTCAGAAATTTTCAAGGCGTGCTCATGTGCCGGCTCAAGAATTGAGGATGATTCCAATTACTTGGCCGTTTGTGACTTGGGGGCTGGATATGGTCGGACCTTTTAAAAGGTCCAAGGATAAGAAAACCCACCTTTTGGTGGCAGTTGACAAGTTTACCAAGTGGGTTGAAGCGCAGCCTATCAGCAAGTGTGATGCAGCTATAGCGGTTCAGTTCATTAAAAAGGTGATTTTCCAGTTTGGCTTTCCACACAGTATCATTACTGACAATGGTACCAATTTATCCAAGGGTGCTATGAAGGAATTCTAGGAACGTGAGCACATCAGACTGGACGTATCATCAGTGGCTCACCCCCAGTCCAATGGGCAGGCAGAACGAGCTAATCAAGAGATCTTGCGAGGCATCAAACCCCGGCTTATGGTTCCACTGCAAAGAACACCGGGATGTTGGGTTGAAGAACTACCATCTGTACTATGGAGTATCAACACTACGCCCAACCGATCCACAGGATACACACCGTTTTTTATGGTCTACGGAGCAGAAGCGGTTCTCCCTAGTGATATCCGGCACGATTCGCCTCGTGTGGCGGCTTATGTTGAAGCGGACAATGAGACAGCACGGCAAGATGCTTTGGACCTATTAGATGAGGAGCGTGACATAGCAGCTGCCCGCTCGGCGATTTATCAACAAGATCTTCGTCGCTATCACAGTCGTCGGGTCAGAACCAGAACTTTTCAAGAAGGAGATTTGGTGCTTCGACTCATCCAAGATCAGACGGATATGCACAAGTTATCCCCACCTTGGGAGGGACCTTTCGTGGTCAGCAAGAATCTGCACAACGGGTCGTACTATCTGATTGATATTCGAGAGCATAAAGACTCACGCACATCAGAGGAGGAGACCAACAGGCCGTGGAATATAGCTCATCTTCGGCCTTATTACACTTGAGCCATTGGCTCTATCTATGTACATATTATGGCAGTGTATATATTATCATTGAAATAATAAAACCGGAGCCTCAGCTAAAGCGGGGTCTCTGTCCTTTCATATCATGCGTGGTTACATGGAGTGGTTCTGTTTTAAAACGGCCTCCGATTTACCCCTTGAAATTTGCTTTTCAAAGCAGTTTTGTGATATCACTTGGGGCCTTGGTCGTGTCCGGACCAACGCGACACCTTTTGATAGGCGAAAGCCACCAGATCACTTGGGGACATGGTCAAGTCTGAACCAGTCACGCCTCTTGATCGGCCTAAGGCCACAAAATCACTTGGGGGCTTGGTCGAACCCGAACCATTGCCACGCCTCTTGATCGGCATAATTGCCACGGTTTCATTTGGGGACCTGGCTGACTTGAACCATTGTCACTCCTATTGGGGGCTTGGTCCTGTCCGACCACGGTAACACCATCTGATCAGCTCAGTAAAGCATGTTTTTGCAAATGGTTTTTTATCATTGCCTTTGCTGCCATATTTCTTTTATGACTATTCTTCAATTTTTTGTTGTGTTTCCTTTGAACCAACAACACTTTTTTACCGGTTCAGCTGACGGAAATCGGTTCATTGGTATTCCGGAGAAATATGCCCGGTTTAACTTTCCTGTTAACATCATGAAGTAGCAGGGGGGCTCATAATGACCCAGCATGATTTTCAAGGGAATTGTTTTCTCCCCTTTGATGATCACGGTTTATAAATACTCCGTTTCAAGCCTGGCTAAGCCAACTTCATGCCCAGCGATGGCAGGTATTTTGTATCGCATATTTGATTATATGTTTTGAGTAGATTGATATATATATATCAAGGTTATAAACCGGTTGGCGGTATAACCGCCACCGCAGTTCAAGATTTTCTGATTGCAGGAAATATAATTAAGGATTTCAAGCAAAAGCATCAGTACTTATGCACGAAGGCATATTTCGAGACATAAGTATTGACTATCCTATTACAAGGCAACGCGGTGCCCAAATAAGATCATTGTTGTTCCGGCGGATCATAATAAAGAAGTTATGTAAACCGGCTTCCGGTTCAAGCTTGCTCATCAAACCGGTCTGATGGTTGTGGGTCGTCCTGCGCTGCTTCAGCTTCCTCATCTCTATCCATTGGCTGGAAATCAACAGTGGACCAGTCGATTCCCATTAAAGCTTGAAAGACAGCTTCTTCATGGATCAGAGAAGACTGTTCAATATCAGGAGCGTAAGTATGCTTACGGATGGGAGGAATCAGATTTTCCGCTTCAGGAGTTGGTGCAGGCACTCGTTTGTTCTGGTCATTGTACTGAGCTTGATAATGCGACAAGTCTGCCTCTTCAGCCAATTGACAAGCCAGAGGGCGTACTACACGGTTTATCACCCTCAAATCATCTTCATTGAACTCTGAGCCATCTTCCTTCAAGCTGGGATAGCCTTGAGCTGCTTCAACAGGATCGAAATCCGGCACCCAAGCTTTTGCCCGGATCAAGGCATTAATGGCTCCGGTTCGAGTAGCAGATTTCTTTAGTTCTTCAATTCGGGCAAGAAGCATTGACAACCTATTAAGAGTGTCTTGGATTAAGGAAGGTGCCGGATTGTTATGCGATAAAGTGGTGATGATCCGTTGCGCTCCGGTATACAGTTGTTCAATTAAAGTATAGGCAGCCTTCAATTTCTTTCGAACATCTGACTCTAAGTGACCAATGCGTGTACCTGTAACAATACAACAAAGATCACAAACCGAATTTATTATAAGTAGGCCAGAGTTGTTCACGCAATCCAAATGGACTTACCAAAGATAGGAGCGGTCATGGAATGTACTTGCCGCTTTACGGCGGTCAGCTCATCTACCACCGATTTAAGAGCAGCTTCAGCGTTTTTAGCTCTTTTTATTAAATCGGCCTTCTTAGTGGCCCAATCAGTCCGCTCCTTCTCGAAGCCCTCCTTCAGTTGTTCTGTCACACTCAAAGCGCTGGTTAATTCTTCCCTTGCCTTGTCGGTTTCAGCTTGCTAGGTTTTCAAAATTTCCTGCAGATCAATAATCCGGTCTTCTTTGATCTGCACTTCAGCCTGCATAAAGACAGTGCTTGGCTTTCAACAAACGGTACAAGAATTTGAAGTACCAACCACATAACAAGTTATATGCTTGATACTTGGGGGCTAATGCACCTTCAATTTTCATCTATTACTAAATTGCAAGTCCCAAGCTCAATACAGGTATTCAACTTGGCACTTGGGGGCTAATGGCTATTTGCTCAATTATGTTCTGATGTTAGAATCTTTATTGGAGTCCCGGTTTAACTATACTAAGTTGAACCGGCCCTTGGGGGCTACATTAATGGAGTTCAAAGTATTGAGGACTATATTCAAGTCCCGGTTTGAAGAAGATTACAAACCGGCCCTTGGGGGCTAGGAGGATTAATACAGTGGCAGTAATTAAAGAAAGAAGAAGCATAAGGAAGTTACCTCAAATTTATCTCTCATCATCTTTACCATGCTAGCTTCACAGTCACGACTAGTGTATAATCGGTTCAAGTAACTAGAATGAAGATCTCGGGCACTCAGAGCAGCATATGTTTCCAGATCAACATCCCATTTGCCTTTGTTCATGGCAGAGAAATCCTCTTTGACAGTATGCTTAGCTAAAGCGACAGGATTCCCTGGTTCAGAGTGACCTACGCTGGTAATTACAACATCATCATCCTTGGACTCGCCGGTTTGCGTTGGCGCGGTCGGTTTATCGGCAGGCTTTGAAGGGCTGCAGGATCTATCAATCCGGACGGAGCTGGCAGGCTGATCAGCAGGGACTGAGGTATCGATAGGCCTTTTATCAATAATGGTATCATCTTGCAAAGGAGGATCATTGGGAATATCCTCAGGAACGAACGCTTCAAGATCCGGTGTTTTATCCTGCTCAGGGGCAGTGTCTTCCTCGGCCGCTTTATTCAGGCGGGCTTTCTTGCTTGGTTTAGGTTTAGCCCTGGAAGAGAAACAAAGAGTCAGGGAGCAGCATAAGTTATAACATGGTATACCGGAAGCATATATTCAGTCTAGCTTACCCAAGAACCGTTTTCAGTGGTGGCAGCTGAGTGGCCGACGATTCACCAGAGGAAGAATGGGAAGTAACATGATAATCGGAGTCGGACGGATTAAGAGGTTGACGGATGAAACCCGCTTTAGGAGGTAAATTAATAAAAAGGTCGGAGACCTCGGAGCGGCGTTTTCGAACCGGATTGTTTGGTAAACCGGCGGAGGTAACTACCTGGCCGCTGTGCCGGGTTGTGCGGAGAGCTTCATGTTGCTGAGTCTTCATAAGAAATTTGGGATCCAAGTAAGCAAGAGGATGAGAAAATTTAATTTTCCGGTTTGCCTGGCAAAATTTTGGCAAAGGCAAAGGATCTAAATCGGAAGAGAGAATAGTTACCTCAGCGACATCAGCATTACTGGCTTCAGCGTCGTCCTGACAAGTATCATTATCAATAAGGCGTGTAAAAAGTAAGCCTAGTGAATCGAGTTCTACCTCAGGGTCCGAGTTACCGACATCATCATCAACAGCCGGATCAGATGAAGCAGTGGTTTTCCTCTTCTTAGCAGGCTTCTTAACAACCTTGGTTTTTAGCCGGGTTGGCCGTTCTGTCTTCTCCGGTTTGTCTTGTGGAAGCTTCTTGCTCCAAAACGGATTATCACCCTGGTTAAGCAGCAATTAAATCAGACAGAGATAGCAATAACAGGTTCAGTAAAAAGTACAATTAAAATCTTACAGCTGGAGGTTTGTTGGTAGCACAGAAAGGGGCCGGGCCGGTTTGAGCGCAGAGGTGCTCCGGTTCGTTCAACATTTTCTTCACAGCCTCTGTGACTTCATCATCGGAGAGCTGAATGTTGGTGTGTCGGAGTGGGTCATCAACGCTACCAGTATACTTGCACATTAAACCGGAGCGCCGGCTGAGAGGCAGTATGCTCCATGATATCCAACAGCGTGCGAGATCAACTCCTGTTAAACCGTTGGCCATGAAGGCTCGGAGCTTGGATAATTGCGGAGCGTATTTACTCCTCTCCTTGGCACTTAACCTTTGTGGGAAGGGGTGTGTATTGCTGAGCCATTCCGGACGAAAGCCAGGCAAAGGATTTCATCACTAGGGGAAGTATCTTTGCAGTAAAACCATGTTGCATTCCATTCCTTGGGGTGACTGTGTAGTTTGGCATGGGGATAAGTGATTTCTTTCCTTTTCTGAATTGCCATACCGCCCAATTCGGTATTGGGACCGTCAGTGAATTCTGTGCGGCGGTTTAAGTGGAAGCAGTCTCTGAACAATTCAACTGTGGGCTTCTCTTGAAGGTACACCTCACAGAGCACGTGGAAGTGACATAGGTTGGTAACAGAATTGGGGCCAATATCTTGCGGGCAAAGTTGAAAATTGGCTAGTACGTCCCGGTAAAATTTGGAGCCGGGCGGTTTGAAGCCCCGGGCTAAGTGATCCGCAAAGATCACAACCTCTCCCTCTTGAGGTGTGGGAGGACATTCATTGCCAGGAACCCTCCAGTGGATAGTCTCTTTGTTGTCTAAAGCGCCGATCAAAACTAAATTGTCCAGCTGAGTTTCTGTGATGCGAGAAGGAACCCAGTTGCACTCATATACTTGTTTGGCCATGATGAGGTCTACAAGAAATAAGTGATTCCTGTTCAAGAATGCGCTGGTATGAACAATGTTAAACCGGAGGCAGTACCTTTAAACCGGATTTTTATGCAGTGGCATCATATGGCTACAGAAGTCTGGCGGTTCAACAAGGGGACTAATGGTATCTACCGGTTTATTAACTATTTCTATATTAAGTTAAACCGCCTGATCTAAACATTGAAAGCAATTGAGGTTGCGGATGGCTAAGTATGCAGAAACAGGTTTCACAAGCTCTTATTGCAGCAATGGATCTGAAGCAAGTTCAGAAAAACAGAAAATATTCAGAAGATTAAAGCAGAACAGAAGTGAATCAATGGGCAGGTATGTAGATGAGATCTATGGACTTGAGCGTGAAACTACAGGCGGATACTAAGAAGCTACTGCTGGTCAGAGCAAGGTTTCACAGATATGTTCAGGAATCTAGGTGCGAGTACGAACAAGTGATGAACACGGCAAGAACATGAAACCCTAGAGTGGATCTATGTTAAGAAGAACAGAAGACTTACCTGAGTTGAAGAAGACGCGGAAGGCTACCGCAGTGCTCTGGTACGTTCAGGTTGATGCAGCAGCCCAAGACGGTGCAGAGGTCAACGGCGGCGGCGGAGCTCCGAGGCTGGCGACGCGAGGAAGATGAAGAGAAAGAGACGAAGGGGAGAAAAGGAAATGACCCTTCAGTCCTATTTATAAGGCAAAGGACGTGTGTCAGGCGCGCGAATCCAGGAGCCACAAGATTCGGACGTGGAGTTGCTGCCTTGGGTATCATAGAAGGCGTTATAAATATTAAACTTCATGATGACGTCATGCCGGTTTACAGCAACCAGAGATGATGACGACATGGCCGTTTACCATTTACCAGAAGATGTTGAAGACAAAGATTTTTGTGAAGGATTGACATTAACCAGTTCAAATCAATCTGGGGCCTAATGTTGGGGATATTACCACTGGGCATGAACCGGCCTACCTGGGCCGGGTTAACTTCATTAGTAGTGTAAAGGTGATTAAGCAGATGAAGGCCCAAGGCCTGTAGTCGGTTTAGAACCTGTAGCCGTAAACCGGCTTGGTATGTAAACTTGTATTGTAAGTTAGGAATAGAGAGAGACCAACTGGGATACGAATATGAACTGGTGTGGGACTCTGTGGACCGACGGGCGTCACCCGTGTATATAAGGGGATGACCCGGCGGCGGTTCAAGGACAGACAACAACAACTTGAGCCTAGGCGAAGCTTGTTTGCTCCCTAGCCATCGAAACCACATCAATTCCATCACAACTAGACGTAGGCTTTTACCTTCATTGAAGGGGCCGAACTAGTATAAACCCTCGTGTCTTTGTGTCCGCTTTAACCCCTTCAAGTTAACCCGTAGCGATGGCTCCACGACTAAGTCCTTTCATGAGGACATCTGCCGTGACAAATCCACGACACCACCCAACATGAAACTCATAGTAGACACCAGAGATTAACCAGGTAGTCGATAGTTACTATTGATTGAGGCCCCGATATGTACCCCACAACCATTTAAAAACTCAAGTTTGACCATTAGTTTGGAGCTGACTTAGAGTCTAATCGGTGAATAGGATGATAAAGTAGCATGTAATATTAAGCGATGCATAACGTAAGCAGACACGAAAGAGTGCAACCTCTCTTGCGGACCGGTGTAGTCCTCGAGGTCATCTGCTCGGTTGATGATGGTAACGCAGTTGATATGGCTGCTGGTGGCAGGGAAGAAGATCTAAGGCGGCGAAAGACAGTCTGGAGGCTGGATCCCTGCTGTGCTGGACCCTTCTGTCATTGGAGCAGCTGAGCTAGGGTGGACGATGGCGCAGTAGGAGCGGGACAAACCACACAAGGTTTTCTTTGACAACTATTTGTAAGAGAAGTAATTATGTAAGGGCTTGTTTGAATTGGAGGATTCTAACAATGCAGGGATATGAAATACACAGTAATTGGCGGATTCTCACAACACATGATTTCTGCCAATCTAGGCGTTTGGTTCACAAGAATTGGAAGATCACAGGATGCAAAGAAGCATCGTGAGATTAAGTCAAACCACAAGAAAATGTACGGTTATAATGCTATTATACTACTATCTTTTAGTCTTGTGCTTCATGAATAAGAATTTGAAAAGGAGGACAAGTGGATATTAAAATTGCTACGGTTTTCTTTGAAGGAGACACTAAAGGAACAAATCCTACAACTTTTCTTTGCTCCATTCCTTTGAACCAAATGCATGAATAGTAGTACCATAGGAAACTTTCCAATTCCTATGTTTTTCCTCCACTTTTCCTTTCAAGCACTGGCGATTCTAGTAGGCAGGCTTGAGCAGGAAAAGCCTACACTCAAAATTGTTTTTGTGCTACTTCTACTACTTTGGACCCAGGCCACTGCCCTACTAGCTCAACTCCCAGGCCCATTGACAAATGCACAGCTCAAATGCGTAGAGATAAATAATGATGGTGTTCAAGAGAGTCCATCACGGATAACTAAGTTGCCTGGTACCTCACCGCTTGTCATATAGTAGGACAAACTACACGTATTTCACGTTATTGCGTGTGCTCAGTGGACAATATATACAACATGTGGAGTAAAAAAGATATGCAACAAGTGTACAACCTCTTTGGCGAAGCCATGCTGATCTCAGCGTGATTGGATTGGTCGGTGAGGATGATCCAGCTGACTTGGCTGTCGAAGGAGGGGAAGAAGATCTTAGGCATCTTGAGATGGAGCCCGGGGTACTGCTCCGCTGTGATGGAGGGTTTCGTCGTTGGAGCAGCTCCGGCGAGTTGTACGACGTCGAGGCTGAAGCAGGATAGGAGAGACAATGTTAACCTAAGTGAAATTCTAATAGCATATCCAGTAGATGACGTAAAATACATAACCACAAAGTGCTAGATGTAAAATACATCAGCCGCTCATCTATGAACTTAACTATCGAAATTGAATTTAACTGACGAAACTGAACTTAACTGTCAAAACTGAATTTTGCTATTGAAACTGAATTTTACTGTCGAAACTGAACGCACTAGTAGCAGAAAAGCAGTAGCAGGAGCAGCAACGCGTGCGAGAGCCATGGCAGCTTGTTGTGTGGCAGCATCAGGTGAGGCTACACGTCAGTCGGCTAACTTTTTCATCTCTGGTCAGTCGATTTTCCAGCTGTTGGATACGAAATCAAGGGCATGCAGTTCATCTTCAACCTCCACCCCCCTGAGCCTCCAGCCACCACCGACCAAACAACCGCCCCTCGCCACCCGCGACCGGTGGTGCGCCGCCCCGCCGCCGTGAAACAGCTCCCACCGCCGGTCCGCCGGTGCCCCAGCCATCCCTCTAGGCCCCCCTGAGGGAGTCCTGGATTAGGGGGTGTCCGGATAGCCGAACTATCACCTTTGGCCGGACTCCTCGACTATGAAGATACAAGATTGAAGACTTCGTCCCGTGTCCGGATGGGACTTTCCTTAGCGTGGAAGGCAAGCTTGGCGATACGGATATGTAGATCTCCTACCATTGTAACCGACTCTGTGTAACCCTAACCCTCTTCGGTGCCTATATAAACCGGAGGGTTTTAGTCCGTAGGAAAAACAACAATCATACCATAGGCTAGCTTCTAGGGTTCAGCCTCTCTGATCTCGTGGTAGATCTACTCTTGTACTACCCATATCATCAATATTAATCAAGCAGGAGTAGGGTTTACCTCCATCAAGAGGGCCCGAACCTGGGTAAAAACATCGTGTCCCTTGTCTCCTGTTACCATCCACCTAGACGCACAGTTCCGGACCCCCTACCCGAGATCTGCCTGTTTTGACACCGACATTGGTGCTTTCATTGAGAGTTCCTCTGTGTCGTCATCTTTAGGCCCGATGGCTCCTCCGATCATCAACAACGATGCGGTCCAGGGTGAGACTTTTCTCCCCGGATAGATCTTCGTATTCGGCGGCTTTGCACTGCAGGCCAATTCGCTTGGCCATCTAGAGCAGATTGAAAGCTACGCCCCTGGCCATCAGGTCAGATTTGGGAGTTTGAACTACACGGCTGACGTCCACGGAGACTTGATCTTTGACGGGTTCGAGCCCCAACCAAGCACGCCGCACTATCACAATGGGCATGATCTAGCTCTGCCGCCGGACAGTGCCCTGGAGGCTGCACCAGTGTCCGCTCCGACACTTAGCTCGGAGCCGACTGCGCCGACCGAGGACGGGTGGCTGGACACCACCTCAGGGGCTGCAATCTCTACGGCGATTGAGCCGAACACCATCCTTGTCCTTTGCCAGGCTCGTCACTCCAAGGTGCCGGACTCCTCTCCGGACTCCGGACCTCCCGTGCCCCTGCCAATCGAATCCGATTGGGCGCCGGTCATGGAGTTCACCGCCGCGGACATTTTTCAGCACTCTCCCTTTGGCGACATCCTGAATTCACTAAAGTCTCTCTCTTTATCAGAAGAGCCCTGGCCGGACTATGGTCAGGAAGGTTGGGATGCGGACGACGAAGAAATTCAAAGCCCACCCACCACCCACTTCATAGCCACTGTCGATGATTTACACGACATGCTCGACTTCGACTCCGAAGACATCGACGGTATGGACGACGATGCAGGAGACGACCAAGAACCAGCGCCTACAGGGCACTGGAAGGCCACCTCATCATACGACATCTACATGGAGGACATCCCAAAAGATGGGAACGGCGATGGAACAACGGAGGATGACCCCTCCAAGAAATAGCCTAAGCGCCGGCGTCAGCAGCGCCGCTCTAAATCCCACCACAGCAAAAATGGTGATTCTGGCACGGGAGACAATAACACCACGGAAAGTGCCGAAGACAACCCCCTCCAGCAGGATTCAGCACAGGAGGACGAAGAAGCCAGCCCTCATGAGTGAGCGGCAGACAGAGAGGTAGAGGACGATAATTACATACCTCCCTCTGAAGACGAGGCAAGCCTTGACGACGATGAATTTGTCGTGCCTGAGGATCCCGTCGAACAGAAGCGTTTCAAACGCAGGCTTATGGACATGGCAAGCAGCCTCTAGAAAAAGCAGCAATAGCTTAGAGCTGATCAAGATTTGCTAGCTGACAGATGGACTGAAGTCCTTGCGGCCGAAGAGTACGAACTTGAACGCCCCTCCAAGAGCTACCCAAAACGCAGGTTGCTACCCCGATTAGAGGAGGAAGCACTCAAACCTACATCACCAGCGCAGGATGCGGCCGACCGGCCACCTCGTGGTCGCGACAGAGAGGCCTCCCAGCCCTCCACTCAAGCTGCACCCCGGCACCGCTCAAAAAATATCAAGGCACGGTCAAGTGCGCCAGACATGCGAGATATATTGGAGGACAAGGCAAGGCAGACAAGATCGATCTACGGATCACGTGGGCGCCTCACTACACGTGAAGACAACCATCACGCCGGACACAGCAAATCCGGCCGGGCCAAACACAGCAGACAAAACCCATTTGAGCTACGTCGTGATATAGCCCAATACAGAGGCGCCGCACACCCACTATGCTTCACAGACGAAGTGATGGATCATCAGATCCCTGAGGGTTTCAAACCCATAAACATTGAATCATACGATGGCACAACAAATCCTGCGGTCTGGATCAAGGACTATCTCCTTCATATCCACATGGCCCGCGGTGATGATCTACACGCCATCAAATACCTCCCACTCAAGCTTAAAGGACCAGCTCGGCATACAGCTTGCCAGCGGAATCAATTGGTTGTTGGGAAGACCTAGAAGCCGCATTCCTCGACAATTTCCAGGGCACCTATATGCGACCACCAGACGCCGATTACCTAAGCCACATAATTTAGCAACCAGAGGAATCGGCCAGACAATTGTGGACACGGTTCCTAACCAAGAAAAATCAAATCACCGACTGTCCGGATGCAGAGGCCCTTGCAGCCTTCAAACATAACATCCACGATGAGTGGCTTGCCCGGCACCTAGGACAGGAACAGCCGAAATCCATGGCAGACCTCACAACACTGATGACCCGCTTTTGTGCGGGAGAAGACAGCTGGCTAGCTCGTAGTAACAACATGACCAAGAGCCCTGGTAATTCGGACACCAAGGACAGCAATGGCAGGTCACGTTGCAACAAGCACAAGCGCCGCATTAATGGCGATAATGCTGAGGATACGGCAGTCAATGCTGGATTCAGAGGCTCTAAACCCGGTCAGCGGAAAAATCCATTCAAAAGAAATACTCCGGGCCCGTCCAATTTGGACCGAATACTCGATCGCTCGTGCCAGATACACGGCACCCCCGAAAAACGAGCCAACCACACCAACAGAGATTGTTGGGTGTTCAAGCAGGCAGGCAAGTTACATGCCGAAAACAATGACAAGGGGCTGCATAGCGACGACGAGGAGGAGCCCCGGCCGGCAAACAATAGAGGACAGAAGGGCTTCCCCCTACAAGTGCGGACGGTGAACATGATATACGCAACCCACATACCCAAAAGGGAGCGGAAGCGTGCACTAAGGGACATATATGCGATGGAGCCAGTCGCCCCAAAGTTCAACCCGTGGTCCTCTTTCCCAATCACTTTCGATTGAAGGGACCACCCCACTAGCATCCGTCATGGCGGATTCGCCGCATTGGTTCTAGACCCAATCGTTGACGGATTTCACCTCACTAGAGTCCTGATGGACGGCGGCAGCAGCCTGAACCTGCTTTATCAGGACACAGTGCGCAAAATGGGCATAGACCCCTCAAGGATTAAACCCACAAAGACGACCTTTAAAGGCGTCATACCAGGTGTAGAGGCCAACTGTACAGGCTTAGTTACACTTGAAGTGGTCTTCGGATCTCCGGATAACTTCCGCAGCGGCTATCACGCACTGCTCGGACGAACCGCATTTGCAAAGTTCAATGTGGTACCGCACTACGCATACCTCAAGCTCAAGATGCCAGGCCCTCAAGGAGTCATTACGGTCAACGGAAACACCGAACGCTCTCTCCGAACGGAGGAGCATATGGCGGCCCTCGCGGCGGAAATACAAAGCAGCCTCTCAAGGCAACTCTTGAGTCCGGCTATTAAACGTCCGGACACCATCAAGCGCGCCCGGAGTAACCTACAACAAGACCACCCGGCACGTCCCGAGCACGCGTAGGAATGCGGCCCCAACTCTAGCCCTCGGGAAATTGCGAAACCAGTACTACGTGTACATAATTACGCTCTGGAAATACCATGGGCATAGGGGGAGGGGCACGACCATGGCAGGCCCAGAATGCGGCTCAACCGCACCAGGGGCTCCCGATTGTGTAATTCTTTTTTCTTACTTTTAGGACTCCTTTATCAAGAAGCCCTGTCCGGCAGTATAATCACCGAACACATGATGCAATAGCCAGGGAAGCAGAAAGCTACGTCGAGTGTCTAGGTGGTCTCTATAAAGAGCAGTATACCCGTTTTACATATCATCCCGCAGCTCGCTTCTGGAGGGGGACATGTCACATAGTCTCGTCCCTTGCTTATCGCACTATTTGTATCATTTTGCTTTTACCGCAGCTTTTTTGAATAAACAATGCATAGCTTTTGCCTATTATTGCATTCCTTTTTTTGCCTATATATGTTCACTTATGACATGTTGCATCCGTACGCTTTGGTACGGCCAAATACACCAGGGGCTTAAGTACCCCAAAATATGGTGTGATAAGTCCGAACACTTTCACAAGTGCGGCACCCCGAACTTATAGCATTATATGCATCGGCTCCGAATCATGTCTTGGGTCAATAGTTGGGTTTGCCCGGCTCCCATGTTTTGGTACCTTATGTTCCATTATATCGGCTAAGGTAGCGCTAGGAGAACCACTGCGATTGTGCCTCGGTTGAGCTGGGTTGAGCACCTCAGTGGAGAAAGCTAAAACTGACCGTCATGATAGGGCGAGAGCCGGTCGCTGTTCGAGAGGTTTTCGAGTCCCTAAAGACTTATGCCGCTTAGAGCCAGGAGCCGGCTTTGTCCGGCCCAGGCGTGGATAGCGCCCCGAATTCGGTCTTCCGAATACTAGGGGCTTCGCCGAAATTTAAAATTATGGAATTCTATGGCTAAGTGAGAGTGTTCAAGCATTATAGTGTGGTTGCCTTGTTCGTTGCGTTGAGCGCCTCCCACGAAGGACCCAAGAATGGGAAAAAGAGCGCTCAAGTTTATCCCGAACACCCCAGCACTCACGGCATGGGGGCAGAAGCCGACTACTCGCCATCTCTCAAATTTAAAAATGGCCGCACAGAAGGTAATATTTTAAATTCACAAGCGTTGCTTAGCGCACATGAACAAGTTTTCAAGCGAACAGGATAACAAATGCGGCTTTACTCAAAAATTACATCTTTGGAGCATTCACCCGCTATAAGGCAGGCACCCTTCAGGACGCCCGCATAATACATCTCAGGCGTGCGATACTCCCTGCCCGGTGGTGGAGCATCCGTCACAAGCTTCTCAGCGTCCATCTTGCACTAGTGCATTTTAGCACAGGCAAGGGCCCTACGGGCACCTTCGATACAGACGGAGCGCTTGATGACTTCAATCCATGGACAGGCATCCACCAGCCGCCTCACCAGCCCGAAGTAGCTCCCAGGCATGGCTTCCTTAGGCCACAGCCGAACTATGAGGCCCTTCATGGCCGGTTCGGTCACCTTATGGAGCTCGACCAGCTGCTTCAGCTGGTCGCTCAAGGGCACCGGGTGTCCGGCCTCAGCATACTGAGACAAGAACACCTTCTCCGTCGAGCTCCCCTCCTCGGCCCGGTAGAATGCGGCAGTGTCGGACACACTGCATGGCAGATCTGTGAATGCTCATGGAGAGCTCCGGATTCGGGTAAGTAATAATTAATTCACTTTCACGTGCTTACTTTGCATGAAGAATGCCTTACCTGCCGCTATCTTCTTCATCGCCTCAATTTCCTGGAGGGCTTTTTGGGCTTTGGCCTTAGCGGCTTTGTCACTCTCAAGAGCCGAGGCAAGCTCGGACTCTCGAGTCTTTGAGTCACGCTCCAAACTCTCGTGTTTTTCCACGAGAGCCTGGATCTCTTGCCGCACCTCCGCCACCCGCGCCTCCTGCTTCTCTCGCTCGGTGCGCTCCGCGGCCGCATTGCTTTCAGCCTTGGACACCGCTTCCTTCAGGGTCGCCACCTCATTCGTGGCCCCTACAATTCTCACGTTATCCCTGATATTTTTTGCAACCACATCTTTTATATACTTCCATAAGGTATTACTTACCTTCCTTGTCCTCGAGTCGCTTTTTGGCAAGGCCGAGCTCGTTCTCGGACCGCTCGAGGCTCTGCTTCAATGCATCGACCACCGTAGTCAGTGCGGCAAAGGTCAGCAGTGCAGCCTGCATTCCCCATATTGACATACCTATGTTAGACTCCTGCGTACATCTTTTTAGATCCTCAATTCGGCTTTTCTTTCCGAACACCACACTGAGCATCAGGGGCTACTGTCCATGCGGTAATATTTTTTACATATCTTAAATACATACCTCAAAGCCTGTTAGAAGGCTGGCACAGGCTTCGGTCAGCCCGCTCTTGGCAGACTGAACTTTCTGGATCACCACACTCATAATAGTGCGGTGCTCCTAGTCGATGGAGGCGCCGTTAAGCGCCTCCAGCAAATTATCTGGTGCCTCCAGTTGGACGGAGGTCACCGCTATCGCAGTCTCGCCCTTCTTACGAAGGGGTCGCATGCCGGACTCCGGAACCACTGAAGGTTCTGGTGCGGAGTCCGGCCCGGGGCCTGACTTAGAGCCATTTGGGGTTTGACCCCCCTTATGCCCGGAGTCCGGGAGGTTGCCTTGCGGCGCCTCCGGGACCCCCTCCTCCTGGCTGGGCCCCTTTTGGGACCCCACCTTGGCGTCATCTGTGGCGCGAGGATAGGAGGCGACCGGAAGTGAAGTGCTATTCACGTCCGACGGAGCCAGGGAGCCGCTCGTTGAAGTGTCGAGCCCGTCCTTGGGCGGGCTGCAGGGTTGTATTCAGCGTTAGGGGACTCTATACGACAAACGAAACGCCATGAGTTATTCCGGTATCCGGATACTTATGATGTCACCGGGGGCTTATCCCTCCGTGGCCACTCCTCTTCACCGTCGTCGGCGTTGGTGGAGTAGTCCGTAGGAAGGGTCCTTCCCTTCTTGGACCCTCCGGCCTCCCCAGCTGGGGTGGCCTTCCTTTTCTTCTCTCCCCCCGCTGGGGGAGAGGCCTCTTTTTCCTCCTCCTCGTCTTCGCGGGAGGAGTCCGCCTCAGAGTCATCGGATGATGAGTCCGATAACACCTGGCGCCGGGAACTCTTTCGAGTTCCCGTGGCCTTCTTCTTGGCCTTCTTCTCCGGCACCACGTGAGGTGCCGGAACCAGCAGCCCCGTCAATCGGGCGTCCGCTGGGTCTTCTGGCAAGGGAGCCGGACAGTCAACCTACCCAGACATCTTCTGCCAGGCCTGTCAAAGGTAAGGGAGTTTAGATCCCGCATAGAGTCAAACTATGAAAAACAAGTGTCATGTAAAGGATAAAATAGCTTACCTCGTTGGCTTGACGCTGCAAGCTAAATCCGCGATCTTCGGTAGCGGATGCGGGAGCCTCGGCACCCTTGAACAGCACCTTCCAGGCATCTTCGTACGTAGTGTCGAAGAGCCTGCTCAAGGTTTGGTGCTGTGCCGGATCAAACTCCCACAGGTTAAAGGCCCGTTGTTGGCACGGGAGGATCCGGTGGATGAGCATGACCTGGACTACGTTGATAAGCTTGAGCTTCTTGTTCATCAGGGTTTGGATGCAGGTCTGGAGTCCGGTCAACTCTTCTGAATTCTCCCAAGTCAGGCCCGTCTCTTTCCAAGAGGTGAGCCCTGTGGGGAAGCCAGATCAGAATTCGGGGGCCGCCACCCAGTTAGGGTCACGCGGCTCGGTGATGTAGAACCACCCCGATTGCCACCCCTTTATGGTCTCCATGAAGGAGCCCTCGAGCCATAAAACGTTGGGCATCCTGCCCACCATGGCACCTCCGCACTCCGCCTGGTGGCCGCCCACTATCTTCGGCTTGACATTGAAGGTCTTCAGCCATAAGCCTAAGTGGGGCCGGATGCAGAGGAAGGCCTCGCACACGATGATAAACGTCGAGATGTTGAGGATGAAATTCGGGGCCAGATCATGGAAATCCAGGCCGTAGTAGAACATGAGCCCCCGGACAAATGGGTGAAGTGGAAAACCTAGTCCGCGGAGGAAGTGGGTGAGGAACACCACCCTCTGATGGGGCCTGGGGTGGGGATAAGCTGCCCCTTGTCGGGGAGCCGATGCGCGATGTCGCTGGACAAGTATCCGGCCTTCCGCAGCTTTTTGATGTGTCCCTCCGTGACGGAGGAGACCATCCACTTGCCTCCCCCTCCGGACATGGCTGGGGAAGGTTGAGGCGAGATGTGCGTACTTGGGCGCTGGAGCTCGAGTGCGCAGAAATGGATGAGCAAAGGAGGAAGAAGGCGTGTGTGAAAAAGTGGATCCTTGTCCCTTTTATATGGACGGACGAAGCTATGCGTCCCCACCGACCTGGTAAAACTCGCTTGTCTCCCAAGCGCCGTAATTGATGGCGCGGTTGGGTTACCCACGCCCGTATTGATGAGAATCCCGGAATAAGGGGACACGATCTCTGCTTTGACAAGACGTGCCAAGGAAACCGCCTCGCTAAACGCGCTGAGGTGGAACAGTAAAAACGATTTGAAGAAAGACTTGGCCGTGGTGTGATACCACAGAATACGTTAACAGATTGAATCTGTGTAAATATCATTCTCTCTACGGTGATATGTGGAACTTATTTTGCAGAGCCGGACAGTATCCTTGTGTTCAAAATCTTCTATTCGGAGGAGGAACCCGCCTTGCAATGCCGAAGACAATATGCGCGCCGGACTCGTTGTCATTGAAGCCTGATTCATGGGCTACTTAGGGAGTCCTGGATTAGGGGGTGTCTGGATAGCCGAACTATCACCTTTCGTCGGACTCCTGGACATTCCTTGGCGTGGAAGGCAAGCTTGGCGATACGGATATGTAGATCTCCTACCATTGTAACCGACTCTGTGTAACCCTAACCCTCTTTGGTGCCTATATAAACCAGAGGGTTTTAGTCCGTAGGAAAAACAACAATCATACCATAGGCTAGCTTCTAGCGTTCAGCCTCTCTGATCTCGTGGTAGATCTACTCTTGTACTACCCATATCATCAATATTAATCAAGCAGGACTAGGGTTTTACCTCCATCGAGAGGGCCCGAACCTGGGTAAAAACATCGTGTCCCTTGTCTCCTGTTACCATCCACCTAGACGCACAGTTCGGGACCCCCTACCCGAGATCCGCCAGTTTTGACACCGACACCCCCCCATGCCGAGCTTTTTCTCTGGCGATCCCCACGCCACCACCCCACCACCGCTGGCGACCACCGCCCCCACCCTGAATCGTAAGATAGATAGTGGGGTACCTCTCCGGTGAGGCCCCTCCCTGCTGCGTCTGGTTCTTCCTTAACTCCGGTGAGCCTCCCCACCCCCCTGAAAATCGACTGACCCAAAAGTTGATTCAGTTGAGTGAAGTGTAGCTAAATCGGAGTAGCATCGCAAGCAAGAGCAAGAGCAAGAGCAGCAGCATGACCAAGACCAAAAGAAAGAGCAATAGCGAGAGCAGACCAGGCAGGGGACCGAGAGAAAGAGCACAGCAGCAGCACAAGCGAGAGCTAAAGCAGTAGCAGCTCCTATTGATGTGGACGTCGCCGCCGAGGGAGAGACGCCATGGAGGAAGTGGCCGATGATGCCGCCGTGGATGGAGCCACGCCGTGTCAGCTCGGGACCGAGCGTCGGCAGCACCATGAGATCAAATCAAGAAGAAATTGCGGCGATTAGTGTACAACCTCTTTGGTGGCGCCGATTAGGCCGCAGCTTCATCCGAGGAAACGGTGATGATGCTGATCTTTCGGTGGTGGAGGTGAAGACGGCAGTGTGGGAATAGAGGTGGCATGAAATACGAGGGGAACATCGGCGAAGCTCCTTGGAGGTGGAGGACGGGGTGGCTGAACCGGCGGGACGATGATATCGACGATGGATCCTCATCCGGTACGGTGGATGCGGGACGTCGACGTGTTGTTGTAGACGACATCATCGGGGAAGAGGCTCCAGCTGGGTGGCAGATGGAGGAGGGTGTGGGGATTCGCGGGTTTTCGTGGCCTCGTTGTACAAATGGGTGGGCGGATGGGATGGGAGTGGGGAACCATGGCTTAGGGACGCGTTTGTCTGAAATGTGGTGTAAGTTATGAAAGTACCCCCACTGATTTAAGCTAGGCGGTTCTGTCGGTTCAGGTGTATCACGGGCATTTCACGTGTCGGGATTTCACAGGAGGTGGGAGTTTTCGCGCGCGTTGTAAGTTGGAATAGCAAGGCGCGGGTTGAGATGGAGGTAGTTGTCGGAGCACAAGGAGACAAAGATATATCTTAAATATTTCGGGGTAACAAGACGCGGGCTGAAATTTCCGGACAAGCCTAACATGTACTGTACCAAATCAATTTGCACTTCCGTCGACGAAAAAATAAAAAGAAATCAATTCGCAGCACACAAGAGAGTCTAGTCCCGTGTACTGTACCAAATCAATTCGCACTACAAATGTCATTCAAAACTTTGAATTCATGTTATGTTCAATTAAAATATTTCCCTACGTGTATAATGCATGCAACCTACTACTCAAATGAACGTTTTAGTGCATTCCAAACATATATACTACCGCTTCAATATGACCTAAATTTTAATTCGTTTCTCTATTTGAATAAGATCTACAATAATGATTGTTGTGAAGTCAAACCATTTGAATTCGTTTCTCTATTTTAATAAGATCTACAATCATCATTATTGTCAAGTTAAACCATCGTTTGTGTATTATCTTCACAGCACACCACATGATTACTCTTGAGTTAGATATGAACTATGTGTACTATATGAACTCGAACTTGATTTTTTGAACCCACTTTATGTAGATTTCAAATCGCAGTACATTTCAAGCTCTAGCTAGATCTTCATAAATCTAAACCATGTCTCATATGTATAATGTGTTTATCACAAAATGTATAGTGCCCCGCCCCCTACGCCTACAAGTATTTAGATGTGAGTTCCAAATACCACACATTACCACAAATTCAAATAAAATGTGAGATTGTTTGATATATAGTATTGTTTAGATTGTTCGATATTTAGTTGTAAGCTACAAACGCCACACATTATCACAAATTAAAATAAAATGTGAGATTGTTCGATGTATAGTATGGTTTAGATTATTCGACATTTAGCTGTGAGTTGCAGACGCCATGCATTATCACATTATGGTATAACATGTGCAAAACCAATGCACACGTATCACCGCTATATTCATGCATGTATATGTTTATAATACTATGATCTCCTATTCAAATATATGAATCCACTTTCATATCAAATTATGATCTTTGTTAGTCTCTTACAACCACACAATCCTCTAACCTTTGTAGCTAGCACTAACTTTCTCTCGTGCATGCACATGCCCTCCTCGCCCTCCCCCTCCCTCAGCATTCTATCCATCATGCACATTCATTTTTTTTCTTTAGGTCATTCCCCCACAGTCTCCACAACTCCTTTCTGACACACACCGATCCATAAACCTCTCCAGCGATGTCTGCCTACAACATACACACGCACCTTCCATCTCCTCCTTTCCGTGTCCATGCCTCGTGTCTCTCATACAGTCCCACACACATGTAAACTCTTGCCCCTCTTTTCATCGATCTCAAAATCGCACACTCCTCCCCCTATCTAGCTAGTAGCTCGGCCTCTCGCACCACCTCCTAGCTCCATTCTCTCTGTCTATCCATCTCGCTGGGCCTTATTTGCCTCTAACAAATGGATGTACACCGATCGATCTCCCGCTTTACATATAGCTAGCTAGGTCCTTATAACTCGTTTTTTCCCACACGTCGATCGATCTACCTCATTAGTTATGTCTCTCCCTTCTTCCAAGAAACAACAATTGATCTACCGATCTAGTTAGGTTTGCTTACCAAACGCATGGTTCCCCTTCATCATCCATGCATGCGTCCCGACAGATCTATCACACATAGGCACACACAGAAACACAGCCACTCTTATTGATAATATTGCAGTTCTACCCTCAGTTTGTCTAGTAGGCCTCTCCCACCATCTTCGAGAAGCAACTCCATCACCCATCCAGCACTCTACCCCTCTCCCTCTCTCTCTCTCTCCTCTCTCTCTCTCTCTAGACATAGTTGGGTCTCTCCTTCTCAACACATATACGAGTCATTCTACCTCTCTAGTTAGGCCTCTGCCTCCCCCTCCCCCCACACCACCCCCACAGACACACCAACACATCGAGTGCTCTAGTCATGTCTCCCTACCACACACAAACTTGCCATGTGCCCTCTGACGTTCTGGTAGGTCAGTCGGCCTATATATTTGACTTGCACACACGCAATTTTGATGGCTCTCTTCATCGATCTTGCACCCACCCACTTGATCCTCTCTTCGACTCTATCGATATCTATGACCCCTCCCTCTCTTATAATGGATCGCCCCCTCTATAGTTGCGGCTCCAGGAATTTGCAACCGGGTATTCATGTATATTCATTTTTCCAAAATCATAGTTATTTTTCGAAAATTGTCACTCTTTTGCCAAAATCAACATTGTTTTATAAGAATCATGGGTATTCACATGAAGACCCATTGACCCAAGAATACCCCTAGCGCCGCCCGTATATATATATGATATGGATAGGTGATACGTCTCCAACGTATCTACTTTTCCAAACACTTTTGCCCTTATTTTGGACTCTAACTTGCATGATTTGAATGAAACTAACCCGGACTAACGCTGGTTTTAGCAGAACTGCCATGATGTTGTTTCATGTGTAGAAAACAAAAGTTCACGGAATGACCTGAAAATCCACCGAGACAATTTTTGGAAAATATAAAAAATACTGGCGAAAGAATCAAGACCAGGGGCCCACGCCCTATCCACGTGGGTGGGGGGCGCGCCCACCCCCCTGCGCGCGCCCCCTATCTCGTGGGCCCCCTGAGGCTCCACCGACCTCCACTACAACTCCATATATTCTATTTCATGGAGAAAAAATCAGAGAGAAAGTTTCATCGCATTTTATGATATGGAGCCGCCTCCAAGCCCTAATCTCTCTCGGGAGGGCTGATCTGGTGTCCGTTTGGGGCTCCGGAGAGGGGGATTCGTCGCCGTCGCATCATCAACCATCCTCCATCACCAATTTCATGATGCTCACCGATGTGCGTAAGTAATTCCATCATAGGTTTGTTGGACGGTGATGGGTTGGATGAAATTTACCATGTAATCAAGTTAGTTTTGTTAGGGTTTGATCCCTAGTATCCACTATGTTCTGAGATTGATATTGCTATGACTTTGCTATGCTTAATGCTTGTCACTAGGGCCCGAGTGCCATGATTTCAGATCTAAACCTATTATGTTTTCATGAATATATGTGTGTTCTTGATCCTATCTTGCAAGTCTATAGTCACCTATTATGTGTTATGATCCGACAACCCCGAAGTGACAATAATCGGGATACTTCTCGGTGATGACCATAGTTTGAGGAGTTCATGTATTCACTATGTGCTAATGCTTTGTTCTGGTTCTCTATTAAAAGGAGGCCTTAATATCCCTTAGTTTCCACTAGGACCCGGCTGCCACAGGAGGGTAGGACAAAAGATGTCATGCAAGTTCTTTTCCATAAGCACGTATGACTATATTCGGAATACATGCCTACATTACATTGATGAACTGGAGATAGTTCTGTGTCACCCTATGTTATAGCTATTACATGAGGAATCGCATCCGACATAATTATCCATCACTGATCCAATGCCTACGAGCTTTTCACATTGTGCTTCGCTTATTTACTTTTCCGTTCCTACTGTTACAATTACTACAAAACTATTATCTTTACTTTTGCCACTGTTACCATTACTATCATACTACTTTGCTACTAAATACTTTGCTACAGATACTAAGTTATCCAGGTGTGGTTGAATTGATAACTCAACTGCTAATACTCAATAATATTCTTTGGCTCCCGTTGTGTCAAATCAATAAATTTGGGTTGAATACTCTACCCTCGAAAGTTGTTGCGATCCCATACACTAGTGGGTTATCAAGACTAATTTCTGGCGCCGTTGCCGGGGATCATAGCTCTATTCTCTGAGTCACTTGGGATTTATATCTATTGATCACTATGAGGAACTTGAAACACGAAAGAACTAAGATTTTTCCCTCAACTACGAGGGGAGGTAAGGAACTGCCATCTAGCTCTACACTAGATTCTCCTTATGTTTTGAGTAAGCTTGTGACACCTAAACCTGCTACTTCTATGAATTCTGATATGTCGCATGTTATTGATGATGCCACTTCTGCTATGCATGATACTTATGATGAAACTACTTATGTGCATGATACTACTTTGCCATTAGGTGAATTTCTTGATGAACAACTTGCTAGGGTTAGAGAGAATGAATTATTGAAGATGCTATTATTGATGATAGTGATGATGAAAGTTCTCCCCCTGGTTATGAATTACATGTTGTTCCTGAGGGTTATGTTATGGATGAGAAAGCTGCTAGAGCTATCTTTCCTTGCCAAGATAGATATGATCTTAAAAAGTTATTAGCTAAATGGAAGCAGCAGTCTCTTAATGCTAGAATGAAACCTGACCCTGCTTTTGCTACTTCACCTATCTGTGTTACTGATAAGGATTATAAATTCTCTGTTGATCCTAAACTAATTACTTTAGTTGAATCTGATCCTTTTTATGGCCTTGAATCTGAAACTGTTGTGGCACATCTTACCAAATTGAACGATATAAGCACCCTGTTTACTAATGATGAGAAGTCTCTCTATTATTATATCCTTAAGATATATCCGTTCTCATTAAAGGGTGATGCTAAGACTTGGTTTAATTCTCTTGATCCTGCTTGTGTGCGTAGTCCCCAGGATATGATTTATTACTTCTCTGCTAAATATTTCCCTGCTCATAAGAAACAAGCTGCCTTGCGGGAGATATATAATTTTGTGCAAATCAAAGAAGAGAGTCTCCCACAAGCTTGTGGGAGGCTTCTCCAATTACTTAATGCTTTGCCTGATCATCCTCTTAAGAAAAATGAAATACTTGATATCTTTTATAATGGACAAACTGATCCTTCCAAGGACTACTTGGATAATTGTGCTGGTTGTGTTTTCAGGGAAAGAACAGTCGACGAAGCTGAATGACTATTGAATAATATGTTGACTAATGAAAATAATTGGACTCTTCCTGAGCCAATTCCTAAGGAAATTCCTGAACCAATTGAGCCATCTCCTGAGCCTATTCCTAAACCCACTCCGAAGAAGAGAGGTGTTTTATTTCTCAGTCCTGAAGATATGCAAAAGGCAAAGAAATCAATGAAAGAAAAAGGTATTAAAGCTGAAGATTTTAAGAATTTACCACCTATTGAATAAATACATGGTCTTAATATACCACCTGTCGAAGAACCACATTGTCTTGATAACCCGACACAGGTAGTAAAGGTAAATTCTCTCTATAGATATGATAAAGTTGAAATCCCCTCTAGTAAATTTCATAGCCCATGCTTAGATGAATTTGATGACTTTATGGCAAGACAAGAAAGTTTTAATGCTTATGTTTGTAGAGAATTAAAGAATAATGCTTTTGAGATAGGATGCTTGAGTGATTATATGGCTAGAGTTAAAGGTGAACTTAAACTCATTAGCAAATATGCTTCTATGGTTGCCACTCAAGCTGAGCAAGTACTTAAAGCTCAAAATGATTTGCTTGAAGAATTAAATAATAAAAATGACTTTGTTGTTAGAGTGGCTACTAGAACTGGTAGAATGACTCAAGAACCTTTATATCCTGAAGGCCACCCTAAGAGAATCAAGCAGGATTCTCAGAGAAATAATTTAGAGGCACCTAGTTCTTCTAAAAAGAAGAAAAAGAAAAACGATAGGACTTTGCATGCTTCTAGTGAACCTGTTGTAGACACACCTGAGAATCCCAATGATATTTCTATTTCTAATGCTGAAATACAATCAGGTGATGAACATGAACCTAGTGATAATGTTAATGATAATGTTCATGTTGATGCTCAACCTAGCAAAAATAATGAGGTAGAGATTGAACCCGTTGTTGATCTTGATAACCCACAATCAAAGAATCTACGTTATGATAAGAGATTTTGTTGCTAGGAAGCACGGTAGAGAAAGAGAGCCATGGGTTCAGAAACCCATGCCCTTTCCTACTAAACCATCCAAGACAAAGGATGATGAGGATTTTGAGCGCTTTGCTGAAATGATTAGACCTATCTTCTTACGTATGCGCTTAACTGATATGCTTAAAGTAAATCCTTATGCTAAGTATATGAAGGATATCATCACAAATAAAAGAAAGATACCGGAAGCTAAAATTTCCACCATGCTTGATAATTACACTTTTAAAGGTGGAATACCATAGAAACTTGGAGACCCCGGGGTACCAACTATACCATGCTCCATTAAAAGAAATTATGTTAGAACTGCTTTATGTGATCTTGGAGCCGGTGTTAGTGTTATGCCTCTCTCTTTATATCGTAGAGTTGAATTGAATAAGTTGACACATACTGAAATATCTTTGCAAATGGCTGATAAATCAACTGCTATACCTGTCGGTATTTGTGAGGATGTGCCTGTTGTGGTTGCAAATGTCACTATCTTAACGGACTTTGTTATTCTTGATATTCCCAAGGATGCTAGTATGTCGATTATCCTTGGTAGACCCTTCTTGAATACTGCAGGGGCTGTTATTGATCGCAACAAAGGCAATGTCACTTTCCATGTTAATGCTAATGAGCATAAGGTACACTTTCCGAGGAAACAATCTCAAGTTCATAGCATAAATTCTATTAGAAAAGTTCCAACTATCAGTATTGGAGGTTTTGAATTTCCTCTTCCTACTATAAAAAAAGTATGATATTCTTATTGTTGGGATGTTCATATCCCCGTTGAGGTAACTTAGTGTTATTCGAAATTTCTCCGGTTCCGTGTTATTCGGAATGAGTTTGTTAACAAGACTTGATGAACCTTGTTAGTGGATTCATTTTGATGATCATGAGATGGATGAAACTAGAAGGCACAACCTTATGTACCCTCTTTTTACTTTCTGTTATTTAGAATAAATAAAGCAAAAATAGTATTATCTGACTGTTTTCTGAATTATCCGTGCAATAAAAAAATATCCCGAAAATAAAAGTGCTCCAAATGCCCTGCAAATTTAGTATGATTTTTTATGGGATATTTGAGGATTTTAGGCACTGAAAAAAATGCAGGAGGGGCAAGCACTAGGCCACGAGAGTGGAGGGCGCGCCCACACCCCCTAGGCATGCCCCCTGTCTCATGAGCCCAGGGTGGCCCCCCTCCACTTATGCCAACACCCACACACTCCATCCTCTTCCCAAAAAAATCCCCATCCAGCTCAAGCACGAGTTCTAGCTCATTTTGGTGGGATTTTCGATCTCCTTGCTCAAAGCTCCATTCACAAAACAGCTTTGGGAGATTGTTGCTTGGTATGTGACTCCTCCATTAGTCCAATTAGTTTTTGTTCTAGTGCTTTAATCATTGCAAATTTTTGCTGCATAGGTGACCATGTTCTTGAGGTTGCATGTTAAATTTATGAGGTCCCAAGTAATTCTAATGCTTGATATAGGCTCTAGGCACTTGTAGGAGTAGTTGCTAGCAATCTTGATTAGTTTTATTCACTTTTATTTTGAAGTTACTAAAATTTCAGAATTTTTTTCAGAAAAGGAAATATGTCTAGGAGAATGTACCAGGGTGATTCCTTAGTAAATAAAGGACCCAGATTGCTATTCGTGAGCAAGGCAATGAACTACCGAGGGATGTAGAAGTACGAGCTTGTGAGTGGCCATCCGACGATTTTATGGTCAAAGCAGGCTTTAAGGAGGAATTTGACGCATATGTGCATAATGCCGATCTGGAGGACTTCTTACAAGATAAGTGTCCTCAGTACTATCAATTGACTGATTCATTTGTGCGAAGGTTTAAATATAAATGTTCACGTAATTCTCTGAGTGTCCTGTTTGATATCTATGATACATCTTATACCATGGACTTAGAGGATTTTACAACTGGTTGCAAACTTCCGCAGTGGGGTAATATTAATGATCCCCACAAATCCAAATTTAGAGACTTTCTTGCTAGTATTACCGTGGGAGAATCTAGGGATATTGCACAAGCTACCATTGGGAGCATTCATTTTCCTGCTATGCATTATTTTTCTCTCTTCATTGGTAGATGCATTAACGGTAAAGATGAAGCATGTCATATGTGTGTCCCTGATCTTAGTTTCCTCATGAGTGTCGTGTTAGGTACTAAAGATTACAACTTGGGGGCAATAGTTGCACGTAGGTTGCATAACAACGGTAGGGCTGGAGATTTATTTGGAGGAATTTATGTGACCCGTGTGGCTAATTATCTTGGTATAGCTCCACGATAGGGGGATATGGTGTTACCTCCTGCTTATTTAGATTATGACGCTATGGTCAAACATCATTTTCTTAAGAGGAATGAACAATTCCTCCAATATTGACTAATCTTTGACAGACATAGCGCTGTCCATGTTACTCTTCCTGCTCCTTTCCTTTTTGATTACTAGGCAAAAGGAAGATACGTTGATACAAGGGAGGAAGTAGCTGAACACGAGGAGAGAGCGGAGGCGGCTCTCCAACATGCCGCAACTCAGGAGGCATTTGCTGCTGCATCTCAGTACGACCCCAGTTACAACTATGGATATGAGCCAGGCTACACTTGGTAGTAGACCAGTTTAGCCCAAAAGCCTAAGCTTAGGGGAATACGTATTTCTCACCAACTTTACATTCATGTTCACACACTATTCTAGTCGTTGGTGCTCATACTCTTTCATTGTATTATCCATGTTAGCCTAATTTTCTTTTTCTCACTTTTTCTTGTGCGTTTGATAAACCTTATGAAAAACCAAAAAATTAGTTAGTAATTCCCATGCTTGTAGTAGAAATTGAAATGAAAACCCAAAAAGATTTCTCATTCTTCTTTTACTTGTTGGGAGCTTTCCCGTGTAAATAGTTTTCTTTTCTTTTCTTTTCTTTGGGGGTCCAGAGTAGAAGACCATATTGAAAATGTTTAGTGGCTCTCATATGCATGATTGTTTATTTAACTTAGAGCCCATATTACATTGTATTCTTTCTTGAGTTGAATGCTTGCAGATTCCAGCTTATTCCAATGCACGTGCACTATTATTATTATACACATCATTCGGTCGTGCAAGTGAAAGGAAATAATGACGATATATGATGGACTGATTGAGATGAGAGAAGCTGGTATGAACTCGACCTCTCTTGTTTTTGTAAATATGATGAGTTCATCGTTCCTGATTCAGTTTATTATGAAGTAAACATGTTTGCAATGACATTTAGAGATTATAGTTGCTTGTGCCATGCTTGATTAGCTATGAGTTATAATGGTTTACCTTGCATGCCAACGTGCTATTAAAATGATTATGATGTGGTATGATGGGATGGTATCCTCCTTTGAATGAATTGAGTGACTCGACTTGGCACATGTTCACGCATGTAGTTGAAACAAATCAACATAGCCTTCATGATATTTATGTTCATGGTAGATTATATCCTACTCATGCTTGTACTCGGTGTGAATTAATTTGAATGCATGTTCATGACTGTTGTCGCTCTCTTAGTTGGTCGCTTCCCAATCTTTTGCTAGCCTTCACCTGTACTAAGCGGGAATACTGCTTGTACATCCAAACTCCTTAAACCCCAAAGTTATTCCATATGAGTCCACCATACCTTCCTATATGCGGTATCTACCTGCCGTTCCAAGTAAATTTGTATGTGCCAAACTCCAAACCTTCAAATGAAATTATGTTTTGTATGCTCGAGCAGCTCATGTTTCAACTAGGGCTGCCTATATCTTCCATGCTAGGTGGGTTATTCTCAAGAGGAGTGGACTCCGCTCCTCATTCACAAGAAAGGGCCGGTAACCGGGATGCCCAGTCCCATGATCCAAAAAGATCAAAGCAAATCAAAATAATTAAACAAAACTCCCCCAGGGCTGTTGTTCGTTGGAGGCACTCGTTGTTTTGAGCAGGCCATGGATTGATGCTTGTTGGTGGTGGGGGAGTATAAACTTTTACCGTTTTGTTTGGGAACTACCTATAATGCATGTAGTATGGAAGATATTGCCATCTCATAGTTGTTGCATTGACATTGAAAGTATGCCGCTCAAAATGATATTCCTCTCTATTTTAAAATTGAGTTGTGGCACCTCTACAAATCCCTACTTCCCTCTGCGAAGGGCCTATCTATTTACTTTTATGTTGAGTCATCACCCTCTTATTAAAAGCACCCGCTGGAGAGCACACTGTCATTTTCATTCATTACTATTGGTTTATATTGGGTATGACGTGACTGGATATCTTTCACCATGAATTACAATGTCTAGTCAGTCCTTGATCTTTAAAGGTGCTCTGCATTTATGTTTTGCGGTCTCAGAAAGGGCTAGCGAGATACCATTTTGTTATATCATGTTATGATTGTTTTGAGAAAGTGTTGTCATCCGAGTTTTATTACTATGACTCGCTAGCTGATTATGCCATTGATATGAGTAATTGTGAGACCTAAGTGTTATTGTGAGTATGGTTAATTCATAATATTTGCTGAAACCTGAATGCTTGGTTTGCAAGTTTTTATTTATCACTTTCAGTTTATCAACTGAATTGCTTATGGACAAACAAAGCTTTAAGCTTGGGGGAGTTGATATGTCTCCAATGTATCTACTTTTCCAAACACTTTTGCTCTTGTTTTGGACTCTAACTTGCATGATTTGAATGAAACTAACCCGGACTGACGCTGTTTTCAGCAGAACTGCCATGATGTTGTTTCATGTGTAGAAAACAAAAGTTCTCGGAATGACCTGAAAATCCACGGAGACATGTTTTGGAAAATATAAAAAATACTGGCTAAAGAATCAAGACCAGGGGGCCCACACCCTGTCCATGAGGGTGGGGGCGCGCCCACCCCCCTGGGCTCCCCCTTGTCTCATGGGCCCCCTGAGGCTCCACCGACCTCCACTCCAACTCCATATATTTTGTTTCGCGGAGAAAAAATCAGAGAGAAAGTTTCATCATGTTTTACGATATAGAGCCGCCGCCAAGCCCTAATCTCTCTCGGGAGGGCTGATCTGGAGTTCGTTCGGGGCTCCGGAGAGGGGGATTCATCGATGTCGTCATCATCAACCATCCTCCATCACCAATTTCATGATGCTCACCATCGTGCGTG
Organism: Triticum dicoccoides; assembly: GCF_002162155.2. Lineage (NCBI taxonomy): Eukaryota > Viridiplantae > Streptophyta > Magnoliopsida > Poales > Poaceae > Triticum > Triticum dicoccoides. The sequence goes on from NC_041383.1 coordinate 362,651,283, forward strand.
AGTAATTCCATCGTAGGCTTGCTGGACGGTGACGGGTTGGATGAGAATTACCATGTAATAAAGTTAGTTTTGTTAGGGTTTGGTCCCTAGTATCCACTATGTTCTGAGATTGATGTTGCTATGACCTTGCTATGCTTAATGCTTGTCACTAGGGCACGAGTGCCATGATTTCAGATCTGAACCTATTATGTTTTCATGAATATGTGTGTGTTCTTGATCCTATCTTGCAAGTCTATAGTCACCTATTATGTGTGATGATCCGACAACTCCGAAGTGACAATAATCGGGATACTTCTCGGTGATGACCATAGTTTGAGGAGTTCATGTATTCACTATGTGCTAATGCTTTGTTCCGGTTCTCTATTAAAAGGAGGCCTTAATATCCCTTAGTTTCCACTAGGACCCCGCTGCCATGGGAGGGTAGGACAAAAGATGTCATGCAAGTTCTTTTCCATAAGCACGTATGACTATATTCGGAATACATGCCTACATTACATTGATGAACTGGAGCTAGTTCTGTGCCACCCTATGTTATAGCTGATCCAATGCCTATGAGCTTTTCCATAAGCACGTATGACTATATTCGGAATACATGCCTACATTACATTACATAATTATCCATCACTGATCCAATGCCTACGAGCTTTTCACATCTTGTGCTTCGCTTATTTACTTTTATGTTGCTACTGTTACAATTACTACAAAACTATTATCTTTACTTTTGCCACAGTTACCATTACTATCATACTACTTTGCTACTAAATACTTTGTTGTAGATACTAAGTTATCCAGGTGTGGTTGAATTGACAACTCAACTACTAGTACTCAATAATATTCATTGGCTCCCCTTGTGTCGAATCAATAAATTTGGGTTGAATACTCTACCCTCGAAAGTTGTTGCGATCCCCTACACTTGTGGGTTATCAATAGGCCTCTATTTCACACACATTGCATGCAAAATTTTGTTTGAGATGTCATCAACACATTTTCCCACAAATACATTCACGAAATCACACCCCCAAACAAAAAACACTCATGAACGCACACGCCATCTGTCTAGGTTTGTATCTCTCTCACACACACCCACGTAGGTGGGGGATGTGCACGAAGAGAAGAGGTGCATGCAGGGCACACGTACTCCCGTCTCTTTCCCAACCACACCCGCGCGGGTACACGGTGGAGCTCATTTCTGTACGAAAAGGCAGCCAACGTGGTAATTTGACATGTGTACTGGTTTTCCACTTGATGGAGGATCGTCTACCATGGGTTAACAAACAAATTTTGGCTTGACGCGTTATGTTAAAAAAGAGGCAAACCATGTGGGGTCTACCTTAGAGGCAATGCTCTATACACTGGAGTACTTTTGATGTGTCCCGTCAACTTGCAAAATGAGGATAAGCTTGCTTAGTACGTCGTCTCCCCCGCCCACGGGCACGGTGGATCGCAGGATGAGGTGAAGCTTGCTTACTAGTACGCCTTATGCCCGCTCCCTCGCCTACGCGCGCGGTGGCTCATAGGACGAGGAGAAAATTTTACTAATCCCTCCGTTTACTCTTCGTCCCTACCTTGATTAGAGATATTATCATATTATTTGGAATATATGTCCTTTAGTACTCCCTCCATTTACTTATACAACGCCTCTATAAAAAAATACATTTTGCATATATACGTATATAAACGTATTTTAGAGTGTAGATACACTCATTTTGCTCTATATGTAGTTCATATTGAAATGGACGTAATAGGACGCACTCTCCCTCGCCCCTCGACCCTCGCCCACGTGGTGGACGTGCAAAAATTCATTTGGTCTCATATAGCCAGAACGATATATACCGCAGTACCATTATTGCTCGACTTCCCGAAGAGGCGAAGAGCCAATCGCAAGGTTAATATTTCGGAGATGCCAAGCGCAAGGTTTATAGGAGAATGAGTAGTAGGTGCCACCTCATTTATAAATAAAGTTTTTTTCTTCAGTGGCACGTATGCAATATAAATAGGTTCATATGGAGAGAAAAGTAAACCGCTCCACTATATACATAGACAGGACGAGCCTACACGGTTGCTTGCTGCGGTTGCTCTCTTCACACTCTACATCTCTAACATCTCGGCAGATCACGTCTGCCGGGGGAAGGGGTGGATGCTTAGTGTAGATGCAGCCGCCGTCGCTGACAGTGAAAACCCACTGTTGGCACGTCCCGATCAGGGGTGCCCGTCGTTCTCTCTCACAAAGCCGGTGAGGTTGCCTTCGTCCCTTGCTCATGGGCACTTGTCGCCTCCCGCCGCCCTCCTCTAGGTTGAGCTATGTCCCGACATCCCTCAGGTAGAACTCCCTTTACAGCCGGCTTGAACCACTGCTCCAGCTACCCACATCACTCCATGTGGATATTTATCTACTTCTTTGCCCCGCACATACCTCTACTGGCTTGTACGTACTGTATTTGTGAAGAGTTTATGTCTCATCAACTAGTCCCAATAATATTATTCTAATAATGCTTCTTCAATTTCTCTGCCACGGGGATGCTCATCTCAATTTTGGTGAAACAGCACAAAATTATCCGATGGTCAAAGGGTTGCAAACACTATAGGAATCAGCTTCTTTGACGTCCGCCATGGCAGACGGCAAAGGCATAGATCCTGGACGGCAAACTTCTTTGCCGTCAGCCAGCAGACGACAAACTGTCTGTCTGAACATGTGCCAGCAAAGGCCATCTTTGTCGTCCGCTTCCTAGAAACGGACGGCAAAGGATTGTGCCGTCCGCCATCCCAGGCAAGCACACGACAAAGACAACGGACGGCAGTGGGGAGGGGTGAGAGCCGTTAGGGGGTTGACGGCTCTCTTTGCCATTCGCTAACAAACGACAAAGAGCTCAGCTAGGCCATCATTGGGAAGCTGCCATGTGGCTAGCTATGCCGTCTGCCAGCGGACGGCAAAGTGACCAAATAGGTAGCCAGTGTTCCCAGTTTCTACAGGTAGCTGCCACGTGTCCTCTTTCTCGTCTGTTAGCGGACGGCAAAGAGGCTATGTATCCCCTGTTTTTATTTATATCCATTTAATTTCACAAGAATTCACAAACAGATATACATATATATTATTTTTTCAAAGGCACAACAGACATATGATGTATCCAACACATAGCTCCATCCATGACAACATACATACATAAGAAACACAGTTCCATCCATACATATTATAGTAATATCACAATGTCCATCCAACATATTGTTCCATGCATCCATATAACAAGTTCTACATTTTTCATCGATACTAGCAAAAAGAAGAACAGGGAAACAAGGAGTCCATCCATGCAAGCTTCCATATAGTGAATTAAATCTGCAAAATGGGAAACAAGGAAGTTAGAAGAAGAAGAAGAAGAAAATGAAGAAGAAGAAGAGGAAGAAGGAGAAGTTCTCATACTAGAGCATATTATGCCATTTTTTAGTGAAATGGAGCTAACCTAGCTAATTATGCCATTTTTGAGTGAACTAACCTAGGTAACTAAGCATATTAGAGCTAACTTAGACCTAAATTCATTTTGGAGAAGAAGAAGAAGAAAACTAGAAGAAGAAGAAGAAGAAGAAGAAGAAGAAGAAGAAACTTTTATTCTTCTTCTTCTTCTTCTTCTTCTTCTTCCTATATTGCTTCTTTTCTTCCACTTCCTTGATTTTCTTCATCTTATTATGTCATTTGTGGACTAAATAGGCTAAATTATGTCATAAATGGACTAACTTAGAGCTAACTTCATTTTAGAGAAGAAGAAGAAGAAAACTAGAAGAAGAAGAATAAGAAGAAGAAGAAGAAGAAGAAGAAGAAACTTTCCTTCTTCTTCTTCTTCTTCTTCTTCTTCTTCTTACTATATTCCTTCTTTTCTTCCTCTTCCCTGATTTTCTTCATATTATTATGTCAGTTGTGGACTAAATAGGCTAAATTATGTCATAAATGGACTAACTTAGAGCTAAATTCATTTTGGAGAAGAAGAAGAACAAAACTAGAAGAAGAAGAAGAAGAAGAAACTTTTCTTCTTCTTCTTCTTCTTCTAGTCTTCTTCTTCTTCCTATATTCCTTCTTTTATTCCTCTTCCTTGATTTTCTTCATCTTATTATGTCATTTGTGGACTAAATAGGCTAAATTATGTCATAAATGGACTAACTTAGAGTTTCATTTTGGAGAAGAAGAAGAAGAAGAAGAAGAAGAAACGTTTCTTCTTCTTATTTTTCTAGTCTTCTTCTTCTTCTTCCTATATTCCTTCTTTTCTTCCTCTTCCTTGATTTTCTTCATCTTATTATGTCATTTGTGGACTAAATAGGATAAATTATGTCATAAATGGACTAACTTAGAGCTAACTTCATCTTGGAGAAGA
>NC_041383.1:362655970-362689238 GCF_002162155.2 Triticum dicoccoides
CATCCTCTTCCTTGATTTTTTTCATCTTATTATGTCATTTGTGGACTAAATAGGCTAAATTATGTCATAAATGGACTAAGTTAGAGCTAACTACATTTTGGAGAAGAAGAAGAAAACTAGAAGAAGAAGAAGAGGAAGAAGAAGAAGAAGAAAACTAGAAGAAGAAGAAGAAGAAGAAGAAGAAGAAGAAACGTGTTTTCTTCTTCTTCTTCTTCTTCCTATACTCCTTCTTTTATTCCTCTTCCTTGATTTTCTTCATCTTATTATGTCATTTGTGGACTAAATAGGCTAAATTATGTCATAAATGGACTAAATAGGCTAAATAATAAGAAAAATGCCATTTTTGAGCTCATGTAGCTAATTATGCCATTTTTGACCTAAGTAAGCTTATTGTGTCATTTTAGAGGACAACAAGCTAAGTATATCACATTTATGAGGTTAGCAAGGTTATTATGCAAACCTAGGAAACTAAGCATATTAGAGATAGCTTAGCTATTAGAGCTAACTTATGTGATTTCGGAGGAAACAAAGTTAAGTATATATAGATCATTTTGGAGATCTGACATACCTGACATAGTTCACTACTCCTTCCTCTTCTACTTCTCCTTCCTCATCCTGATGCGCCAACAGCTGCGAGGCGGTGGAGGCAGTGGGATGTAGTCTTCCACCACCATCGCGAGGTCATTGTCAGGCACGACCACCATCTCGATGCCATCTTCAGGCAACACCATCGCTAGGTCATCCTCAGCCACCACCATCTGTTGCCCATCGTCAGCCTGCACCTCCTCATCCCCACTATGCTCCTCTTCTTCCCCACTCCATTTCGGATCATCCTTACTGCTGCTTTTGCTGCAGCTAGAGTCGTTGCTGCTTTGGCTGTAGCCAGAGTCGCTGTTGCTGCTCCCATTTCCTGACCAAATGCAATAGTGACCGTTAACAATCGATGTGAGACAAAACCAAATGTAGAGGAAGAAGAGGCAGAACGTACTGGCATCATCATCGTCCTTGTAGCGCATGCGACACATAGTCGTGTTGAACACCTTCACGGTGAGCATGGCGTTGCCGTCATACCTGAAGAGAAGGAAGTACACGTGCCACAGGTCGTAGGCATCGTAGAACTGCTCCCAGCCACAACACAAGTACACGTGGCCGTACCTGATCACCAACTCCACATCCCAATGCCTGCGAAGCCCGCTGCGGGCCTATCATAGCTTCACATTCTTTAGCCGATGGCCGGGCGTAGGCACCGTAGAAATCTGTCCAGCGGAATACTACCTTTAAGAAGGGTAAGAAGGAAGACAAAAGGAGAGATGGCTGCTTTACTTGTGGTTCAGAGGAACACTGGGCAAACAAGTGCCCAAACAATTACAAGAAGCCAGGACAGGACGCCAAGTCTGTCAATGTCACTCTAAGCAACAATGATGGGGCATCTGGGTATGGTAATCTTTTTAACGTACTTTCAGTTTGTCAGTCCACCGATTGGTGGGTTGACACTGGGGCCAATATTCATGTGTGTACTGATGGGTCTTTGTTTTCTTGCAACATATAAATACGAAATCCACAGGGATGCTCAGCTTGATTTTAGTGGACTACACAAAATGTTGAGATGGTTCGTGTCCTCCATAATACTTCATCATGCATAATACATTGAATGGTTCTCTAATCATTCTTCGTCGCCTTGAGCCACCGGACTATTAGCTAACAAACTGATGAAAAACCCTGCCCATTCCACAATCATAGGCACTACATATTTTAAATGGGAAAAGGTTGTCAAAGTTTAGTCATTGATGTTAGCAAGAAGACATTACTTTAATATATTGGAATTGGAAAACCTTGTCAAATTTTGCTCATTGAAGTTAGCCAGAAGACATGCATTTGATATTTTTGAGTGGGACGCCCTTTGCTGTGAGCAGCATTGATCATTTTTCCAATTCCTATATTCAGTTTGAAAGTAAATAGTTACTCTGCTGAGATGCATAGTCACATGAATGTTGACTTATGTAAGGTATTTTAAGAGTTAGTTCTGAATATTGTCTATGTAATGCCAGGCCTTGTGTGTTTGTTTGCAACGTTGAGCTTGGAATGTTGTGGAATGCGACATCACGAGTTGTTCACCGTGCCTCCTGAGAATAATGATTTGTATTGTTTTGCATGTTAATCTAATGCCAATGATTTACATGTTAAGAAGATCATCCTCTTCTGTTGTTTCTGTGCTTAAGAAGTTCATCGTCTTATGTTTCATTCATAGCCTATACGACAAGTCGGGTAGGTTAGAGATGAAACCATATGATCTTCCGACCAATTCATCATCTTAGGCCGTGATTGGATTGTCGTTTTCCAACCAAAACCGCTTGTAAAGCTGACGCTTGTAATTAAAAGCAGATGGTCTCGGGCAAAGCGCTCGGTTGGTCGAGTTCAACTATTGAAATATACACTAATCTCTCAAATTACATGCGTAACCCGCCAGTTTTACTTACAAACCACGGGCCCTTGGTTTCATTACACATGTATTTTGAGTGTTGTTTCCGATGACGAGTAAATTACATTTGTATCTTAATATAGGTGTGAAATAAACAAGAGCTCCCAAGCGCGGCCTTACTGTTTCATGTCGTCTCAGTCTCTCGAAGGTGCTCATAAGTGTCTGATGATCCTAGCTTCCTGAATGAGCAACGGGCGCTGTATCAGACCATCCGTTGGGCCCGCAAGGCCATCTCCATCATCCTTCGAGTTGTTGCGCTTGCCGTGGCTCCAAGCATTGTCAACATGGTCAATGAACATGAGGATTCAGGAGATGACTTTATTTTGACTGGATGACAGTAGGGACCCACTAGGGCCATAGTTGTACGTACGCAAGTGCCTCCTTATTATGTACAACTATATTTTTTTGCTTCCTCCCGATTTCCTGACATCACGGTCCCACACCATTGTCAACCTATGTAGTCAAGAAACGAGAGAATTGCACAAGGAGCGGCCGATAGCTGGGACCAAGCAGCTCGAGCAGTATTTGTGTTTTTGAGGTGTGAGCACTGCAGAGTTTTTCTTGAGTGATGTTTTCGTTGTTGTTCAGAGGAGAGCATGGTATTAACTGGGCGGGTTGTGGCCCATCTAGCCCAGGCCAGATATCCAGCCCATATATTAATTTTTTTCAAGCTAAAAATGGCTAGCCAAGCTATACCTTTTTTTAGGAATACCCAGGCAAGGTCAACTTGTTATTCTCCGCCCCGCTGGGCTACAAATCTTTCCTAGGAGATATGCATTAGGCTTAACAGGAAAATGGGCTTTAAGAAATAATAAATTGGATGTAATTATAAAAATTGGGCAGTAATTATAAAAAATGCACCAAACACATAATTAGTTTATAAAATATTATTTTTGGATTTTGAGAATTTTAATTTCATTAATTGTTGTGCGCGCAATTTTTCATTGGATTTTTACGTAATACAAATTTATATTGAAATTGTATTTAATCTGACTAGAAATTTCGGGATAAAAATATTTCGGATCCCATCAAAATGTGGGAAATTTTATTGAATTCTGTTTTGAATAGTTGGTTGAAATTATTAATCGTTGTCCTAGCTAGAAAATGGGATGTACTTTTAACAAAGTGTAAATGGGTTGTAGTAAATTCCATTAGAATTCAAAAATGGGATGTATATTCTTACAAATCGCAAATGGGCTACAAGTTCTCTGCCACACACTTGTGGGCCTACTAAGTTGATGCGTATGTGAGGCTCTGTCAAATTATAGTCAACACACGGTTCTAGCAGTAGTGGTCGTTGGATGTCCATCCAACGGATGTCGTGCTTCTTCTTCAATCTCGGATATTCTAGCTTCAGCCGCCCAAAAAATGATTCCTCCCCCTGACATCTGGGCGCACCGTTCCAGAGGCTGACCTGTGGGCCTACTAAGTTGACGTGTACCAAAGGCTTTGTTAACTTAGTCAATATAAACGATTCTAGCTGCAGTGACCATACGAAGTCCATCCAACGGCCGTCGTGCTTCTTCAACCTCTGGTCTTCTTGCTCCAGCCGCCCAAAGCAGCGCCGGTCATGCCGCCTACTCCTACCTCTTGTGGCCGGTTGTGATGCCGCAGAGGCCTCACCACCCCTACTACTCCCACCGCTGGCCAGGCCATCCCTCCATTAACCCACACCCCCTGTTATTCTATGGCGACGACAGCCTCACACTAAAGCCGAACCAGTGAACCCTCGTACTCCTCTCCGTGTGGGCATCCACTGTCGCGTCTTCCCGGCTCTGCGTCGTCCCCTTCCTAGGCCTCTCCATCATCCACCTCCCTAGTGCTCTCGACGCGGCGTGGTCAACATGGTCAAGGAACGACTTCCATCGCACGTGGACTATATGTGGAGAGGCTGACAGCTGGGTCCATGGCCGCACACAAGGAAATGCATCCTTATTACACGCAAAATAATGATTCCTCCACCTAACATCTGGGACCCACCCGAAGGGCCTCTGTATCTCGCAAAAAAAAATGTTCCCACCACTGACTGGTCGGATCCACCAGCTATATCTTTGCACACAAGGATGAGCCTCCTTATTACGCACAAAAAATGACTACTCCCCCTGCTAGCTGAGACCCAACATAGTGGGAGGCTGACTTGTGGGCCTACTAAGTTTATGGGGACAGAGGGCTTTGTCAACTTAGTCAATATGAACGATTCTATCTCCTATGACCGTACGATGTCCATCCAACGGTCGTAGTGCTTCTTCAACCTCTGGTCTTCTTGCTCTAGCTGCCCAAAGCAACGTCGATCGTGCCGCCTGCTCCTGCCTCCCATGGCTGGCTGTGCTGCCGCGGAGGCCTCACCGCCCCCTACTACTCCCACCGCTGGCCAGGCCATCCCTCCACTCACCCACACCCCTCGTTATTCTGCGGCGACGACAGCCTCACACCGAAGCCGAACCAGTGAACCCTCGTACTCCTCTCCGCGTGGGAATCCACAGTCGTGTCTTCCCAGGCTCCGCGTCGTTCCCTTCCTAGGCGTCACTGTCATCCACCGCCCTAGTGCTCTCAGCGCGTCGTGGTCAACGTGGTCAAGGAACGACTTCCATCGGAAGAGTATTGTACGTGGAGAGGCTGACAGCTGGGTCCAAGGCCGTAGCAAGGAAGTGCCTCCTTATTAAGAGGAAAATAATGATTCCTCCACCTGACAGCAAGGACCCACCGGACGGGCCACCATATTTTGTGAAAAAATGTTTCCCCCTGACTGTTGGGACCCACCAACTACATCTTCGCACGCAGGGAAGTGCATCCGGGCAAAAAAAATGATTCACCCCCCTGACTGCAGGGACCCACCAGCTACATCTTCGCACGCAAGGAAGTGCCTGACAGTCGGGACCCACCTGGTCGAAGCGTATGTAGTGTTGTCATTCTGGTCGCAAATGTGTACGTATATACTGGTCGATGTAGAGGCGCGCACGTGTCGTAGTAGAGGCGCGCACGTGTCATAGTAGAGGCACGCATGTAGCATGTACACGTACATACAACGGCCAGGGTGCAAGAAAGTAAATAAGGCCACGTACGTACAACGGGGTCTCAAACGCCTACTCGCGCATACGTATGACCAAGGCTCGTGTACATAGCTGGGTCGGAATGGAGAAACTACGTCATTGTCGTGTTCATGGGGAGCCAACCGGCTGGGTCGAAATGGAACGCGTTGTCGTATTCATCGGGAGCCAACTACCTTGGACGGAACAACCAATGTAAACGAGGCCTGGCGTACCGCAGAACGGAGGAAACGGCCTTGTGTTCGACCGGCCATGATCGAAAAAATGGGATCCTGTTCATCGGGAGGGGTCTGGCGTACTGCAAAACAGAGGAAACGGACTTTTGTTTGACCTCCTATGGTCGAAACGGGGTCCTGTTGATCGGGAGGGGTGTGGCGTACCGCAAAACAGAGGAAACAGACTTGTGTTGGAGCACTATGGTCGAAACGGGTGTCCTATTCATCAGGAGGGGTGTGGCGTACCGCAAATCGAGACTCCGTGGGATACTGTTCATCTCCACCGTCGACCTCCTCCAGCTTCCACGTGCTACTGTTCATCCACCGTCGACCTCCTCTAGCCTCCACCTACGACTGTTCATCCACGGGCTCCTGTTCATCCAGCCTCCACCGCGCGCTCCTCCACCGGCTACTGTTCAACCAGCCCTCTCCAAGGGGTCCTATTCAACCACCCCTCCACGGGCTACTGTTCTATCACGCCCAATATGTGATCCTATCCGAGAGGAACTCAAAGGTCCCACCAAGTATAGAGGCGCATATTGAAACGCTTTTGCAAGGTGGATATCATTACAGCGTACCATTACATAATAGATGGGGATACATACCAAAGGCATACATTGCCACATGAATACAACAACATCATACATAAATACAACATCCGAGTATGGATGAAACACAAACAGAAACTCAACGACATCCACCCTGCTAGCCCAGGCTGCCGACCAGGAACCTAACCCTTGAAAGAAGAAGAAGCAGAAGAAGAACTCCAAGACAAGCATACATCGCTCTCACGTCAGATCATCGCATTACCTGTACCTGCAACTGTTGTGGTTGTAATCTATGAGCCACGAGGACCCAGCAATCCCATTACCACGGGTATCAAGACTAGCAAAGCTTAATGGGTATGGAAAGGATAAGTGGTGAGGTTACAGCAAGCGACTAAGCAATGTATGGTGGCTAACTTACGAGTACAAGAATAAGATGAGAAGCTATGCGAATGGTCGCAAACTAGTAACGATCAAGAAGTGATCCTGAACTACTTACGTTCAAACGTAACCCCACCGTGTTCTCTTCTCGAACTCACCAAAAAGAGACCATCACAGTTACACACATGGTTGGTGTATTTTAATTCGATTCTCGTGTCAAGTTCTCTACAACCAGCCATTAAGGATTCACATTTGCCACATAACCGCGGGCACGGCTTTTGAAAGTTTAAACCCTGCAGGGGTGTCCCAACTTAGCCCATAACAAGCTCATGATCCGCGAAGACAATCCTCCATCTCGGGACCCTCCAATCAGACTCGGAATCCCGGTGCACAAGACATTTCAACAATGGTAAAACTAATCCAGCAAGACCTCCCGACGTGCCGACACCCTGATAGTAGTTGCACGTATCTCGTCTCAGGCCACGACCGGATGGGTCATGCCACAAGTAAAACCTATCATCGAGTTTCCTCGTGGTGGCCCTGCAGGTTGCCCAGTTTGGGACCAACACCATCAGCACTGGCCCCCCTATATTTTGTAGAATACTCCTCAGGTTCCACTAACTCCCTATGCGTCAAATTTAATATCAAGTTTAGTTATTATGTTGGGCAAATGATAGAACCAATGTTGGGCCTTGCTGGAAGAGTTTTATTCAAAGTGAACTGTCAAGAGGGGCCCATAAACCCTCATCGTGTTAGGGACGCAAAATCAAGGAACATAACACCGGTATGACGGAAACTAGGGCGGCAAGAGTGGAACAGAACACCAGGCATAAGGCCGAGCCTTCCACCCTTTACCAAGTATATATGTGCATTAATTAAATAAGAAATATTGTGATATCCCAAGATATCCATGATATCCATGTCCCAACATGGAACAACCTGCAACTGCACCTGCAACTAGCAACGCTATAAGAGGGGCTGAGCAAAGCGGTAACATAGCCAAACAACGGTTTGCTAGGAAGGGTGAAAAGGTTAGAGGCTATCATAGCAATTTGGGAGGCCTGATAAACAAGTGGTAGGTAGTGCGACATAGTGATAGCATCGAGACAACTAGCATATAAAAGATAGTAGTGAGATCCAAGGTGACAGTCATTTTGCCTAAAATCCTGCTCGGAAGAAGATCGAGTCCATGAAGAAGACAAATGGGCATAGACAGACCAAGCGTAGTCGAACGAATCCTTACGATCGCAACGAAACAAGAATATCGAGAAGAAGCACAACCAAAAAGAAGCAAACAATACGGTAAACACACAACACATAAACATGACATGATGCAAGCAAGTATGATGCATGTCCATTTTAATGAGGCATGGCATGGCAAAGTGCAACAAACAATACTACAAGTTAAGTGGAGCTCAATATGCAACGAGTTGCGTATTGACGAAACACCATAACAATAATTTAGTCCTCTCTCGTTTATGTACCCACCAACATTAAATGTTGTTAAAAATGGCAAGAGGTGAAGCATAAGTAAGCTAACTATGTAGGCAAGTTTAAATGAGGTCGGAACAACAAACAACAATTTCTGAAAATCCCCATCCGCATATTTCGAATTTGGTATTGTTCTGCCCTAAATTGTATTTTTAATGTTGTTAAACAGCAAAGTAAAGTGCACCTAGTTAATCTATGCATTTTTTTAGACAAGTTACATATAAAGTTTATTAAAATCGGAGATACGGTTATTAAGTTATGAAATAAACCATTTTAGCATGACAATTATGCAAAATAATGGAAACAACAAGTTTAAACATTTTAAACACGGATGAAAGTTGGATATAATGAAAGTACATGAAAATCTGAGCAAGATGCATATATGAATCTTTATTTGGATGCATGGATCTTTAGTTATTGACAATTCAAAATGATGGCATTCCTGTAATTATGCATGCACTGAAAATAGAGAAAAACTCTGAGATGGAAAAAAACAAACGTGGGCCGGATTGCAACAACCTCCAGCAGCCCAGGAGGACTTGGCCCGAGTTAGCGCTAAGTGTGTGTGTGCGCGCAACCAGTCTCTCCCTAATAATAAAGCACGAATTGAGTCTACGGGTTCACCGTCGCGGCATTTTTACACAAAGATCCCTGTGGTTTTGTGAATTCAACTCGTAGTCCTATTTTAAGTGGCTAGGAGAGAAAACATTTAGTTCTTACAAAAAGAACCCTGCATTTTGGTGTATTCAAGCCATGATCCTCTTTCAGGTGGCTCTGAGATAACGCTGCAAAAAAGACCCGTGCAGAACGAGCGGCTGCGGGCGGCGGCTGCTCGATGCGGAACCACGGCGGTGGTGGCTTGCAATGGCTAGGTCCGTGCACGGCAGGAGCTGGGGAGGCCGATTCGGAGGTGGGCGGCAGCTGTTGGTGTCAAAACCGGCGGATCTCGGGTAGGGGGTCCCGATCTATGCGTCAAGGCTGATGGTACCAGGAAGCAAGGGACACAGATGTTTACCCAGGTTCGGGCCCTCTCGATGGAGGTAAAACCCTACTTCCTGCTTGATTAATATTGATGATATGGGTAGTACAAGAGTAGATCTACCATGAGATCGTAGAGGCTAAACCCTAAGAGCTAGCCTATGATGGTATGATTGTAATTGTGATCGGCCTTCTAAGGACCAACCTCTCCGGTTTATATAGACACCGGAGAGGGCTAGGGTTTACATGGAGTCGGTTACAAGGAAAGAAATATAATATCAGGATCACCAAGCTTGCTTTCCACGCAAAGGAGAGTCCCATCCGGACACGGGCCGAAGTCTTGAGTCTTGTATCTTCACGCTTCAATAGTCCGGACCTTATACACAGTCCGGCTGTCCGGATACCCCCTAATCTAGGACTCCCTAAGTAGCCCCTGAACCAGGATTCAATGACGATGAGTCCGGCGCGCGGTATTGTCTTCGGCATTGCAAGGCGGGTTCCTCCTCCGAATACTCCAAAGTGGTTATCAAACACATAGACCGTGTCCGGATCTGCAAGATGATCTTCATATGCCACCGTAGAGAGAATGATATTTCACAAATGCAATCTGCTGACAACCTTTTCCGATGACGTGACATGTTATTACGGTCGAATCATTATTCGATCCATTTTCCCACAACCAGCTACAACGCATATTACGAGGCGGTTTCTTTGACACGTCTTGTCGAAGCAGAGATCGTGTCCTCTTATCACGAGATTCTCATCAATACGGGTATGGGTAATCTAACCGTGCTGCTAACCGCGGCGAGTGGGAGGCAGACGGGTTCCACCAGGCAAGTGGGGAGGCACGAAAAGCCTTTATCACCTTTATAAGGAGGTCAAGTTCCTTTCTCTTTTACCCACGCCTTCTTCTCCCGCTAGATCCTTCCCCTCTGTGCGAGCCCTAACGCCCAAGCACTCTTCTTCACCACCGAAGGTAAGTTTCTCGAAGATGTCCGGATCTGCAGCAGGAGGCAGATGGATGGCCTCAACTGTCCAGGATAAAGACATCAAGAAGCTCCGGGGAGCCGGGTATCTGGCCCAGAAGATCGGCCACCGTCTTCCACCAGCGGGACAAGTCGTCCCCACTCCGGAATCTCATGAGAGAGTCGTGTTCCTTCCTCATTTCGTCCATGGGCTCGGGTTTCCCCTCCACCCGTTCATTCGGGGAGTCATGTATTACTATGGGATCAATTTTCATGATGTTTCCCCCAACTTCTTCCTCAATATCTCGACATTCGTGCAAGGCTTTTCTCCGAATCCCACCTCACTTCGGCCTATGGCTGGAGATGTTCAATGTGAAGCCTAAGGTGGTGAGTGGCGAACACGCCGAGTGCGGCGGCGCCATGGTAAGCAAGATGCCCAAGGCTGTTTGGCCGAAAGGCGCTTTCAACGACTCCGTCAAGGAGTGGCAGCAGCAGTGGTTCTATATCACCGAACCATGCGGCAAGAAGTGGGCGGCAGCTCCAGAGTTCAGATCCGGAGCTCCACTGCGGCTCACATCCTGGCCCGAGAAGGGCCCTAACTGGTTCTCGTTCGACGAGTTGTTACTGCTCTAGACGCGCATTCAGGGTGTGGTCGATAGGGACGTCAAACTCGTCGACGTAGTCCAGGTGATGCTAGTTCGCCTGGTTCTCCCTTGTCAGCGCCGAGCTTGTGCCCTGTGGGAGTTCGATCCGGCCGAGCACCAAACCCTTCGGGAGCTTTATGATTCCTCCCACAAGGATATCTGGAAGGTGCTCTTTAAGTTCGGCAAATCGTGGCCGGGCGCCAAGGACCGTGGGTATCAATCATCCCCTTCTCCAAGCTCGGTAAGTCACAGCCGCACTCTGTCTATTCATGCTTTAGTTGGCATGTCATGCGGGAGACATCCTAATCGTGTTTCATTGCAACTTCAGGGATGGGTAAAGAAGGTGGAGCGGCTACATTGTCCAGCCCCCCTGCCGGAGGAACCGGCCGGACCTCTTTTGACGAAGATGCTGGTCCCTGCGTCTTACAAGGCGCCAAAAAAGAGGCCTCCAAGAAGGTCAAGAAGGCCCGGGGTGGCCTTCGCCGTCGCGAGGCTTCGGACTCCAGAGATGATCCTTCGTCCGAGGATGAAGAGGAGGAAGCAGAGGAGGATGAGCCTCACTCTGATGGTGGGAGGAAGAGGACGGCCTCCACATCTCTGGAGGCCGGATCGCCCAAGAGGGGGGAAAATTCCCTCTCAGGGGCATCCCCCACGGCTGCCGATAGCAGCCCAGAGTGGGATCCCAGGGCCCAGCCCCTGGAGAAGTCGTAAGTATCCAAACACACATACGCGTCCGGGATCGTTTTTGGGTATAGTAGTTTTGACTGTTGCCTACATATTGCACAGTCCGGCAAGGTCCTGCGCCGGCTGGTCCTCGTTGGAGGATTCACTAGGCTCGGACACTTTGGCGAGCGAGACGCCTCCACAGGCCCCTTCCCCCAAGTCCGGGCGCGACACTGAGGTGTCGTCTCAACAAGACCCGGACTAGGGAGGACATATCCCTGGTGCCGAACACGCAGGGATGGATACGGCCCCGGGACCTCTAGGGTTTAGGGATCGAGCGAGCAGCCACCCTCGATGGTGGGGGGCCTGCCTATGCCTCCGACGTCTTCTGTTCGAGCAGAGCTGCCTGGTGGTCTATCAACAACGTTGAAGAACGCGTCTATTGTCGATGAGCATCGGGCCCTTATCGGCGCGGTGATTGAAAGGATTCAGTCCGCCGAGAGCGGGCACAACGAGTCCTGCCTTGGCCTTATAAAGGCTTTTGAGGTATGTTTCCTGTGAAACCCTTGAGGAATTGTCATAATATGAGCAGTAGCCCCTGATGCACTTCCGGCGGAGGGCATAGAGCCGGACAGTGGATCAAATCCCCTGCTCTCGCAGGAGCCTATGGGAATGACGCATACCCTTTTGTGTGGAAACAGGCATCCGCAGAGAGGACGGCCGCTTACAATGTGGAAGTGTCCTAACTGAAGCAGAGCCTTGCACGGGCTAAGGAGGAACTCGGCCGTGTGAGGAACCAACTGGAAGACAAGCAAGGTATGTTGAAAACATTTGTCTTGAAGTTGGCACGAACGAATAGTTGTGCATAATGAAAAATATTAATATATTGTGCCCTAGGAGCGGGTGCCAAATACGAGGCACTAAAGAAAGCTTTGGCCGATGCCAACAAGAAGGCTGAAGCCGAACAGGCGCTTCGTGAAAAAACACGAGGCCAGGGTTACCACAGCTGAGCGAGAGCTCCAGGAAGATGTCAAGAAAAGCGAGGGCTTGGAGAAGAGTCTAGAAGGGAAAGAATCCGAGCTCGCCCAAGCTCTCGAGGCTGCGGAAGGTGCTCGGGAAGAAGCCCGAGGTGCTGCGCGGGACATTCAGGAGGCCCGGAAAGTGGCGGCTGGTAAGGCCTTCTGTATTCTTAGCTCTTTATATGTTAGAATGTGAAGAATCCTAAGTGGCAAGCTCAATTCTTATTTTTCCAGGGGCTTTTGCGGATCTTCCTCGCAGCATATCAGATGCCGCCCAATTCTACCGCATCGAGGAGAAGAAGACTGCGGATAGGGATTTCTGGTCGCAATATCTGGCGCCGAGCTATCCGGTGCCATTGATCGATCAGCTGAAACAGCTGGTCGAATTGCACCGGCGGTTGAGCTAGCCATGAAGGACTTAGTTATCCGGTTGTGGCCTGCGGAGCTGATTCCAAGCAGCTACTTCAGACTCGTCAAGCGGATTGTGGGCGCATGTCCTCGGCTTGATGCTATCAAGCGATCAGTCTGTATAGAAGGCGCGCGCATGGCGTTTGCCCATGCAAAAGTGCATTGGGGGAGGCTTGACACGGAGAAGCTGATGAATGAGGGGCCGCCGGAGGGTAAGGAGCACCGCAAGCCCAAGCTGTATTATGAAGGTGTAATTAAAGGGGCCCGCCTTGTGGCAGACAAGTGTGCTAAAGACATCATATTTCCCTGAGGGCATTTGTGCTGGTTGTTGTAATATGGGACAATGGCATGTTTATTATATATTGCATGTTTTATTTGAACATATGTTCTTCATGTGCGGCTGTTTATTGTATGCAAATCCTGGGAGTTGGCCAGTCGTCGGCTTTTGCCCCCTCGTAAAAAGAATACGGGGGTGTTTGGGGTATATCTGAACGCTCTTTATCCCATAGTTGGGTCCTTTTAAGGAGGTGTATCTTTCCGCGAACCAGGCAATCGCACTATAAGGCTTTATTACTCTCACTTAGCCATAGGAATTCGAGTATGGTCGGCGCAGCCCCTAGTGTTTGGAAGGCCGAACTAGGGGCTCTATTGGCGCTTGATCAGAAGACCGATCCGTCGCACTCAGCATTTATAATGGTGTTATGCGGAATAAATCTTTAAGGATTTTATAACCTCTCGAACAGCGGACCGGCTCTCGCTTCATCATGACGGTCGGTTTTCGGCTTTCTCTACTGAGGTGCTCGTCCGGCTGAACCGGGACACAATCGCAGTAGTTCTCCCAGCGCTACCTTAGCCGATAGAACGGAACGTAAGGTACCAAAACATGGGAGCTGGGCAAACCCAACCAATGACCCAAGACATGATTCGGAGCAGATGCATATAGTGCTATAAGTTCGGGGTGCCGAGCGACCGAAAAGGTGGTCGGACTTTATTGCCGTTCTGTGAAGCCCCTGGTATAACCAGGCGAACGTGAAGCGTGGCTGTCATTTTCGGCAAAGAGGCGTCGGCGATAAACGACAGCCGGCAATTGCTATTTAAGTCTACGCATTATAGTAGGATGGTATGTCCATGCATATGAGTGTGATGTATGGAAAGAGGTGTTATTTGGCGGAACCTGTTGTGGCCGGACTGGAGGGGGTTGTGAGTGGATCATGGATGAATCCGAACTGCCTTCTACCTGCATGTTCCTTCCTTTGTGTGTCCGGGCTAATTCCATGCCACCAGTCCTGTTCTACGTCAGTCGGTAGTTTGCAAAATGCGAAATGCTTGAAGGCAGTTGGGTGTCCTCTTGTTGTTGGTCCCAGGGTCCCTAATTGGGCCCTGGTGTGCCCAGCCGTTAAACCGTGAGGTAGTGCGGACTCCGCAATGGGTGTCCGGATAGTTGGTCTGAGTAATTTACCACGTGGAATCTAGTCGACGTAGTTTTTTCCCGTTAGCATACGGTAAAGTTTCGCATGGTGGGAAGGTGCCGAAGATTTATTCTTTGGCGTAGCATTTTTGGGTCATCCGAAGGCAGCCGTTAGAGTGGTTGGCCAATAAAGCTTGGCCTTTGCGCCTTGCATCTTTTAGGAGATGTTATTCGTGGCTTCATACCCTTGTGGGCTTTTGCGTATTATGGAGCCCCCGGACCACTAGGTCTAGAGGTACTGCAATTGACTTGCTGTGGTTTGGGTGATCCTGGGCGATCGGCTGTACTGTTATGCTCTGGGGCGTGGGGTTCTTGACAAGAAGCCTTCCCTTGTTGCTTCCGGCGCGCGACCAGCCGCTTTGTTCTGAGGATCCTGCATTCTCTATTGGTATGCTTTGCGGTCCTTCTAGGAGTACCATGAATTTCACATGGTTGATCGAGCGTGTGGCTCGGGACGAATAGGCTTGAGCTGCTCTTTGTCCGTTGACCAGACTGGTATTTACTAGACCTGGCACCAGTTTCCTTGACCTGACTTTTGTTGCTGTTTGCGCCGAGGCTTGAAGGTGCCTATTTGCGTATGCTTCTTAATGGCTTGGACCGTAGTGATGTGTGGGCGTCTAGGTGTGTGCATGTGGTTTTCCTGCTCGAGTTGAAGTAGCCAGTTGTGCCATGTATGCCCTTTGCCGGGGCTGTCAAGTTCATACTTTTCGGTGGCCAGTACCTTGGTCCACCTTTTCGATAGCCCATCTTGGTCAGGTTCAAGCTGCTCTTGCTTCCTTTGCAAGCTCCTTGCCGTGGCCATGAGCCGTCGCTTGAAGCGAACTTGCTCCACTAGGTCTGCAGGCACACCGAATTCATCATTGCTGAGGCTTACCTTGTCGTCGGAGGGGGGTGTATAGTTGCCCCTCTCCGAATATCCCATCATGACCAGTCCGGCCTGCTTAAGGGTAGGCTGGTCAGGGCTGTATTCCTCTTCGGCACCATCCGGACTGCTCTTGTTTCCGGGGCCGTTGTTGGTGTGGCGGGGCTTGGAGTGGCATTGATAACGCACATGTTTTGGTTTTCTCCCTGACGGGTTATCCTCCGTTGCCTCACCGCCACTGGTTTCCTTTGGGGTGTCCACCATATATATATCGTATGGGGAGGTGGCCGCCCACCGCCCTATGTGCGGTGGTACCAGTAGTCCTCCTGCATCGTCGTCCATATCGTCGATGTCTTCGGAGTCGAAGTCAAGCACGTCGGTTAAATCATCGATCGTGGCAATGAAGTGGGTGGTGGGTGGGCAACGAATTCCATCGTTTTCTTCTTCCCACTCAAGCCGGACATAGTTCGGTCCGGAGTCTCCTGACAAGGAGAGAGACTTCAATAAGTCCAGCATGTCGCCAAAGGGCGAGTGCTGAAAGACGTCCGCCGCGGTGAACTCCATCACCGGAGACCAACCAGGATCGGCGGGCTCGGGGACGCGCGGACCGGAACCTACATCCGGATGTGAATCCGGAGGTCCGGAGTCACAGGCTCCCTCAAAGGTGAGACTTGTGTTCGGCTCCTCTCTCCTTAGACAACGCAACCTGCCTCGGATTTAGATCCGGGGCTTCTGTCGGGGTGATATCCCGCGCAACGTCTGACAGCAGGTCTAAGCCGTGCTCATCGTGACTGTTCACTGCTTCTGGCGCTGGCCTGAATCCGTCGAAGATCAAGTCTCCTCGGATATCCGCCGTGTAGTTCAAGTTTCCGAACCTGACCTGGTGGCCGGGGGCATAGCTATCGATCTGCTCCAAGTGGCCAAGCGTGTTGGCCCGCAGTGCGGAGCCGCCGAACACGAAGATCTGTCCGGGAGGAGAGGTCTCGCCCTGGACAGCGTCGTTGATGATGACTGAAGGAGCCATCAAGCCTGACAGCGACGACACAGAGGAACTCTCAATGAAAGCACCAATGTCGGTTTCAAAACCGGCGGATCTCGGGTAGGGGGTCCCGATCTGTGCGTCAAGGCTGATGGTAACAGGAAGCAAGGGACACAGATGTATACCCAGGTTCGGGCCCTCTCAATGGAGGTAAACCCTACTTCCTGCTTGATTAATATTGATGATATGGGTAGTACAAGAGTAGATCTACCACGAGATCGTAGAGGCATATGATGGTATAATTGTAATTTTGATCGGCCTTCTAAGGACCAACCTCTCCGGTTTATATAGACACCGGAGAGGGCTAGGGTTTACATGGAGTCGGTTACCAGGAAGGAAATATAATATCCGGATTGCCAAGCTTGCCTTCCACGCAAAGGAGAGTCCCATCCGGACACGGGCCAAAGTCTTAAGTCTTGTATCTTCACGCTTCAATAGGCCGAACGTTGTACACAGTCCGGCTGTCCAGATACCCCCTAATCCAGGACTCCCTCGCAGCCCCAGGGTCGGCAGTGACGTTGAGGAAGGCTGGGGCGTGGCTTCCTGGGTGGATACCTGGCATATGTGGCTCCTGGGCAAAAAGAAGAATAGAGGTGAGGGAGAGAAGAAGGGAGAAAGGAGGGGAGGTGCGGCGTCATAGGCGGGAGCTCGCCGGAGCGGGGCGACGGTGGGCTTGCGCGGAGATGGAGGGATTTAGAGCCGTCCGGTCGAGCGACACCAACCAGGCCACGGGTGGCGTACACTTTCAGCAGGTAATTGATTCATGTCCCCTCTTTTCCTACTCCCCCTTGATCTGGTCCTCAATCGCCATGTTCTTCAGCTGCTGTCAAATTGCATTGGCCTATCAAATTTTGTAATATACAGATGCTATTATGCTGTCAAATTCCATCGGTCTACATATTCAATGTCCAAAGTAAAGAAATTCATATGTTGGAGCTTGCAAACAAGCAAAAACATGACCAGTCATCTGCAGAATTAATCTACATGTAAATAAGATTTCTCTTCCAACCATCTTTCAAAGATAAAATTGTACAGCTAATGAATCACTTTTAACTAATACAAGTACACACCACATTCAGCTCGACAATTGGTCATCTCCCTCCCATTTTTTGTTTTCTATTTCCAGTTCAATCAAGTCAGGACATCACAGTTCTACAACGCCATTTTTCCATCACATTAATAGCAAGCCTGCAAGTTCCTTCTATTCACAACAGTACCTAGCACATACACAAGTTTGTTGGCCGCCGGAGTTGCTGCACTCGTGGTCGTCGGAATCTGCCGCCATGATCATGCTCCACATGCATGTGGTCTTCGAGTCAGTGCGATGCCCATGTGGTTGTCGTCTAGCAGAGCCACGTTGACCGAGCGTGGGAGGTGTGTTGCTGACGGCCGTCCCGCTTGTGGTTCTCCTGGTGTCGCTGGCTGTTAGGACACCAATTTCTGCTTCCTTCTGGATGAACAAGGGAGATGGACGTGTCAGTAGAATTTGATCTGAATTGATTGATCGGTTTCTTTTGATGGCTTTTTGTGACATGACACATGATTGAGAATTAACTTGCTTCAAGATCTGGTTCACCTCAAACCTCTTTTCCAAATATCAATGGGCTGCCGTTTTCGGAAATGTATGATATGATGTACCTTTTTTTACTTTGGACTATCAGTATGCCAACTCCAAAATTGGAGTATTAGTATGCATACTCCAGAAAGTTTCTGTGGTCCTGATATGCACATCATGAAGTTGGTAACTGTTGTCGTATTTATATTCAGATTTGACAGGAATAGAAACTGAACCTATTAAATTGTTATGTTAAGCTAGATGGGTTATAACTCTTCATGCATTCATTTTCCGAATTGTTGTTTAAACAATGTGAGTATGAGATGTTTAACGTCTATTTTTTATCGTGATTGCAGAAAATGGACCACAATGATGAACCAACTACTATTTAGGATTTTGATAACCGGCCTTAACAAAATACATTCTGAATTGACTGTTTTGCATTCAGATAAACTGATAGATGGTGATGAATTTCCATCACCAACTATTTCAACATCATCTCTGGTTTTCAGGACCAGATAGACACATGAACCTCTGCCACCACTGTTAAGCAGTACCTCAGGTGAACTATCAGCACTGCCTGTCGTCCAACAATAACAAGCTCAGGTGTTGTATATGTATCCTCTTAATGTACTCACAACCTCTGGCTCACAACCACACCAGTAAAAACTAGATGGCAGAAATAACAAGCTCAGGTGTTGTATATGTATCCTCTTAATGTACTCACAACCTCTGGCTCACAACCACACCAGTAAAAACTAGATGGCAAAAAGCAGGGTCGAACTCACAACCTCTGGCTCGAACCGAATACGCTACGACCAATAGAGCTAGGATTTGTTCATGCTTTGACTGAGGGTTTCCTAATCTTGACATGGTCCCACCTCGACTTCTTCTATCAAACGACACCAGTTAATATACGTGCAAAACTTGCACATACCCAGAAGCTGGCTGCCACATGATTCCTACGAGAGAACGGACGTACGTACGCAGATTGCTATGGATGTGAAGAAATCACATGAAGGAAGAAAACTTGCTTGGATGCATGGAGACAACAACGGTGATGCGTGGGGCAGCAACGGCGGGACGAGGTAGGCGGCGAGCGATAGAGGCCGAGGTTGGTCTAGCAGGGGCGCTGCAAGGCGACCGAGGAGAGAAGAAGACCGGTGGCGCTCGAGGATGATGGACAAGTCAGAGGAGACGGCCAGGGGAGGTGGCACTCGAAATGGATGCGGCAGCAGGAGAGGTTTGGAATGGGGCACTAGGGTCAGGCGGGGGAGGCCGTCTTCTGCGTGCTGGTGGCCTCTCCTCCTGGCGGGTTTTTATCCCGTTCACGCACACATCCAATCAGCGTAACGGCGGAGACAGCAAAAGAAGCGCTCCACATGACCACCGGCACTAGCCTCCTCAGCCGTCAGGGATGAAGGCACCATGCACCGGGTGTAGGCGGTAGCAAGAACGTCGGCAGCTGCAGACACAAGTTTGCCACATTGTCATTCATCGCCGAGACCATTATGTTTCTTTTCATGGGATAGACGAGGTGAGCAACAATGCATGCATGTTTCCTCTAAAAAAACAATTATGTTTCTTTTTCTAGAAGAAAATGGTCACAATAATTTAATCTTCTATTTAGTAGGATATCTGTAATCAAAAGAAGACATAGTTTTACATTATTCTGTAGAGTTTTGCTGTTTAGGTATCTGAGTTGAGAATAAACAACGAGAATAGCTTCATTTGAATAGTTCTCCCTAGGTTTTCTGATAATTCAACTCATCCAGTAGCTTGATAGTTTTGTCATTATTTTAGTATCTTATCTGTGTAACTTGATTATTAGGAGATTTATATTCACGATACTAGCGAATGGGTAAAAGTTAGGCAGAAGAAGATAGAAATAGAACTAATGTCCTAATTTTTATTTTAGTATATTATCTGTGTAACTTGATTATTAGGAGATTTATATTCACGATACTAGCGAATGGGTAAAAGTTAGGCAGAAGAAGATAGAAATAGAACTAAAGTCCTAATTTTTTCAGAGGAACTAACGAGGTAGTATCTGAATAAATTACTTTAGATTAACTACTACTTTAAAAAAAAAGATGTCACTTTGAAATAAAGGCAGCTGTGGACCCGTGGAAAGGTGTGTGATATTTTTTTTCTCCCGTTGCAACGCTAGCCACTGGGCTAGCTATGTGTTCATGATGCAAAGGGAGATCGGCGGAAGATAAAGCATATACGCATCACGACCAGGACCAAAACTGAAGTGTGCACACGGATGGGGACTCGCCGGCGACGGGAGCCAACAGCAACAACTGTTGTGGTTACAGAGGACCGGCGGGGGTGCGGAAAATGACTAGGGTGCAGGTACAGGATGCGCGTGTGCAGTGGCTCGACCTCGAGCTCGCGCTCGACTTGGGCATGGCATGGCGGGCGACGACATCAGCTTGGCGGGCATGGGTGAGAAGCAGGGCAAGCAGCGGGCTGCGGGGCGCTGCTCTGCCGTGTGCATCTTGAGCACGAGTTGCGGGTGAAGATATGGTGTGTGGGCATGCATGCGAAAGAAACATAGGAGAAGAGCAACCTCGTCGGTGACCAAAGTGACGGCGGAGGCCTGACCTGAATTGCCTCCCAACGTGCTCGAGATGCAAGGGGTGTGGGTTGTGCTCAGCGTGTAAATTCGCACCTCCGCACGTGCCATCCATCTCCGGACGCCGATGGAAACGACGTCGGTGACGGGCAGCGGCAGAGACGTGCGTCAGGTGTGGATGAATTCGAGCCTGCAGTGCGCCAAAGAGGAGAGTAACCGGGCTTACCAGGTGAACGCGACGGTGCGAGTGCAAAGATGGAAAAAGATTGAACCAGAGGTCACCAGAACAAGGCCGGCGGTGTGGTCGTGGTGGAGGAACTATTGGGCATGTGAGTAATCCGCGACAGATGATGCAATTGACGGGGAAAAGATACGAGGAAGCATGGCTGCTCATGTAGAGGGGCTCGGGGGAGTCGCTCGAGCTCCGGGACGAGGAGATGCGACGAATTTGACCGGCGACGAGCAGCTGCCGTAGAGGAAGAAGACGAAGGGGACGACACTTGACGACGGCCCCGACTTGATTCGAGGGAGGTAGTCGACTTAGTCGAGGAAGACGAAGCCCATGGACTCTATGGACTCGCCTGGGCTCGCCGGAGACGAGAATTGCTCTCTGTCTTGCTCGGGAAGGTTTGGGGGCGATGGATCTAGAGGCTAGACTCACCTGGCAGCGGCGCGGATGGAAGAGAGAAACCCTAAGGAGGGGCTCGGACGTCGAGGGGGATTAATAGCTAGGGGCGACGTGGAGGTCGGGCATCCTCGGTGGCCATGTGACCGACGCCCCTGGAATTTTACCGTGAGGAGGAAGAAGGAATGTACCATTTCGGTACATTCCTATGTGGGCTGGGCCAAAAGAAGGGGACGACAGGAACTCTCTCTCCCCCCCTGTTGTTCTTCTTATCCATTTATAATACTAGTTGACCCATTGCGCCAAATGGCGCAGAGACCTGTTAAAGCCATGTTGTCAATGAAAATAGTTTCATTTTGAAAGGTCCATGTGTTAAACCATGCTATATTGAAATATATTTATCACCTTGTGAAAACTGAGTTTGGAAAAAGAAAATACTTGTATAACCTAAGGAAGCATTGTCTTAGTTTGAAAGTATGATCATCATGATGAGAAACCTAAGTTAAAAAAATTGTATAAGATGTATAGACCAGTGGACCTGTTGCGCCATGCTAAACCCATGTGCGTGATGAAAAAAATATCCATGATTTAATACCCTTTAATAGGAAAACTGGTGGATTGTTGTCTATAATGAGATGTATATACACATTTTAATTTGATAGCACAGAGTTCCATTTAAAACAAAATATATGTTATAGTTAGTTTAGCTGTAGGCAAGTACATACGATAAAAAGTGGCTCTTGTTGTGTCAATGAGATATATATACACATTTTTCATGTTGAGAATATGTCTATCCTTTTAGTACTCTTTTTGTCCGGGCAAATACGCAAGAAAAGAATTTACATGCTTATGTATAAAAGAAACACATATTTCTACATGTGTTAAAAATTTTGTTAAAGAAATACATATACTGGTGCTAAAATATATATGTATATCTAATAGAATATTCTCCCTCTGTTCTCAAATATAAGTCATTTTTAAAGATTCCAACAAGTGACTATATACGGAGCAAAATAAATGAATCTACATTCTAAAATAAGTCTACATGCATCTATATGTTGTAGTTCATTTGAAATGTCTAAAAAGACTTATATTTAGAAACAGAGAGAGTAGGAACCATTTAAGGAGGCCTTTTTTAAAGGAGTATTTCTATTAACCCATTTGAAACCATGTTTGCGTTGAAAATATTTGCATTGTTCAGTAATTTTATGTTTAAGCAAATGCAAAGACCATGTCAAACCCGAAGTGTTTTGAAAATATTTGACTTTGTAGATGTAGGTTTTAGCAACTACTTCAGGTGATAATTCAAATCCTTTAACATGTAAAATGATGGGTACTTTGTTATCTTATTCAGGTAACATAGGGCCATGTTAGCTGTGAATTCTTCTCCACCACTGTGTCGTCTTCCTTGGTAGACATAGGTGTAAACTAAGGTGGTTGTGAAACAGAAGTTATTCTTAAAACAAAAGGTGGTGCTGCATAAAGAAAGTCAGCAAGAATGATGAACACACAGTACAAAGGGTTGCACCACTCCAGAATCTATCTGAATCCATTACATTTCCCAGAAGCTACAACCTAATCATCCTAACAACTTCATCTGAGTTGAAACCAATCAAACATTCTAAGAACTTTTCAGCAAATCACAAAGACAAAAAATGATAGTGAGTCACATGGCCTGTATACACATGCTTTTCAAAAGAATTCCTGGAACACCTCTTCTCACATGATTTCGCAATGGTAAATCCCAGGAGTCTTCAACCAAAATTGTTAGATAATACAGCCGTCCCCGATGACCGCATATGTCAACACATGTATATAGTTAGATAATGAAGAGGTTGGCAAATGATAGCTGAAAAAGGAAAAGGGCATAACCAAATGAATTACTCACTAACCAGACAAAACAAATAGTAGTATGTAACACCAGTACATAGAGTAATGGAAAATTAATTTGGCACACTGTTCGACAAAACAAATGGCAGTCTATAACACCAGTACGTAGAGCAACAGAACATCAATTTGTAGCAAGGTTGGATGATGCATGAACAAAGAGAACATGGCAATACTACATGTCCATGCATAGACTAGGTAGATCGCCCAAACAAGGGGAGCATCAGAATAATACATAGGTACCTGAAGATATACTTGCAAACGAAGATCATCGGTCCTCTCCAGCAATGAAACTCACAACCAACTAAAATACCATTCCTTTGTACAGAGGAAATGGCTACATATACATCTCTGAAGGTTGTATGTAAGAGCACCATTCCCCGCATCTACTATATTTGAAGCAAAGTAAAGCGGTCTCACTCACAATAGGCATACCGGAGTTCATGCCTACACATTCTCTCTGTACATACTTTAATTTCATTTTCAGATGTTTGGGTTAAGGTCACTTTAAATCTATAACCAAAACAATATGGCAAACAAAGTATGCCACTGATGATTTATTTCCTATAAGAAATGGAAAATAACAAGAATTCAAGACACATAATTATATCTGAACTTAACAATGAACCTAATCAATAGAAGTTTGTACTGTTGATTGAACTTTATCTCTCCAGTGTACCTAAGGACAGGCTTATAAAAAAAGTGAATTTCATGATCTGATAGATAATCTGAGCACACTTTGAACTTAGTAATGAACACTACCTGAGCACAACGCAAAGAAAAAACAGATGAAAATCACTTTGCAAGTCCAGAGAGAAAAAGAAAAGCATTAGGAACTGTGAAATGAGGTCTAGCTGAAAACTGCATACAGTTCAATGAATAGGAACTGTAAAAAAAGCTAACTAATGCAAGATGTCCTTTGTCCTCTAGAAACAAAAATGGGGAAGGTTTTGAGATATATTTTGTAGCACGAAAAAAACAATATTATCCATTATTATTTGAACATGCACATACCACTGCTCTAGTTTACTTTATTAAAACCAAAGCAATACAAGGTGCTATCTAAACTACCACAATCAATATCCATTGCATCGAAATTGGAAAGTAAAAAAAGGATAAAACAAGAACAAAGTCATGAACAGAGCATTGAGGAATCAGTAGAACAATTTCATGCAAGAAGAAAGAACTCACCCACCTAGAGTTGCTTGCTATAATCCCTGCAAATCAGAAGAACACCAATAACATATCGAGATGCATAAATAGCGACATCAGGAGGAGATTATTGAGAGAGAGAGAGGGAGCGGTCAGGAGCGGAGGGGAAGCTCACCTTGGCATCAACCATTGCTTGATGCTCGTGCCGCTCCTCAAAATCCGCATGTGGTTACCTGTCCATGCCGCCGCACACATGCTGCTATGCGGAGACACCTTGTGTCGGTGCAGATCCTGGACACCTCCTTTTGCCGCCGATGTGCTCGTTGCTTCCCTCTAGCACGAACGTGATCCTCCCGTACGGCGCGCGGGCCACCATGGCTGAGCTCTCATACGCGTCGCCGTTGCTTGCTCCGTCGGTGGCAGGGTTCCTCCTGTACGGAGGGGCTCTGTACTGGCTGGGTTGCTTTGGGCCTCGCAGTGCATGTTGCCGCCGGCGTGCTCCGAGGCATACCTTCTGTGTGTCGGGCAGGCACGTTCCAAGCCGTTATACACGCCATCCTAAAACGCCTACGGGGAGGTCACGCCCATCTTACCGAACTTTGTGCACCGTGCATGTTGCCGTTGCCGCTCACGCCATCTGCTCGTGGTCACCTGTCCCCGCTTTCACACACATGCTGCTATGCGGAGCAAGGTGGATGCAGAGGTGGCAGTGTCCAGGAGTTCCATTTGTTATTTTCTGAACAATTCATATATTTATGTCACCCCAATCTATGCTCCAGCCTCTTTTTATGTCATATATAATCAATTTAAAGGACTAACAGACCTTGTGCCCGGGTGTGGGTGTGTGTGTCAAGTAATTGTAATCCATCTCTTTTTAATGGAATAAACAAAAACTGTGACGACCAAGAACAAGAAATGTCTACTACTTCAGTTACATACTCATATTTCAAGCTTTCAAAGTATATATATTTTTCAGGTCTGGACAGATTCAAGCAATCGAGAGTATATTACCCTTTTGGTTCAAATTAAATGGCCCAATCTTCCATCAGATTTACATGGGGCTTAGAGTTCAGAACAGGCTTACAGTTCGATAGTAATTCGTGAAGACAGAGAAACTGCAACAGGGTACCTTTTCACATGATCAGGACATAAAGGCGTTCCACATTTGACAGCAGACAGGGGGGCCTCCTGCAAACCAGCAAGCAAGACACCTAGGTTCAATCTCTCTATCATAAATGAAAAGCATATAACTACTATATTCCTTATAAATTAAAGATGTTTAGAAATTCAATATATTAACCATCAAAATCAAGGTGCTGGAGGAAACAAGAGGCAAAGAGAGAGGGCACCAAATTAGCTTTTTAGTCCACCCATGTCACGCCTCCCCGTGATTAGCCTTCCTGCTGAGGCATCACTGAGTGGCGATGCCATCGCGGTAGAGCTCTTGGACAAGACAACCCTCCTTAGTTCTTACCATTCTTCTTTAAAGAACCAAGTATATCATCATGATGGCCCGTGAACCCCTGTAAAACGAAATGATAGCAGTTAATGGCATACATATATTTATAAGAAAACATATATATACTATGCATGCCGCAAACTTTGCTCATCTACGAAACAGAATATACTTCATCGTTTATATGGGTTGGCATATTATAGTACTGCACATGTAGCAAAAATACCAAGCAACCAAGAACCTCCTGGATCAACTACAGAAACAACCAAGATGCACTGACTTTTCAATACAAATGACTAAACATATATAACCGCGGATGCGAAAAAAACTTTACTCCCATGCATTGCAAAAGTGACCTCATTATGAATCTATTTTTAGATGAGTACCAAACAAATTTCTAGTGAAGTATCATCACAAAAATGGTAATGGTAACTGGAAAGGACAAAGGCTACACAATTGTTATCTATGAAAAACTGGAGTAACTAAATTTCAAAGACCAATGGTGGTGCAAGTGGCATATTATGCCATTTTGAGCAAAAACCATGGAAGGTAAAATGCAGCACAAAGGAATGGAATTTATTCAATCACTCTGAGAAGACCTGGCTGGTAGTAATGAAAAGTGTGTATTGGCGGCCATAGACAATGAGATCATTCAGACTGCGAGCTTCCAGTCGACCACCATATGAACCAAACATAACAGCAAGCTTCCAGCCAGTCACCGTATGAACCGAAGACCAGTGATCATCCAGCGGACGACCATATGAATTAAAGATATCAACTATATAAACAGTACACTTTTCAGTAAAGCTTGAGATCGTTGTAGTAAAGGGTGTAGCTAGAATCTGGATCATAGATTCATGTGTACCTGCAGAAAATAGGAAAGGGGACATGAAATTATGCTGATAGAAATATAAATTCAATTGTGTGATTACTAATTCAAATTAAAAAGAAACTCATGAGGTGTCACCGGCAGCAGAACCTACACCTCACAAAGTAAAACCTGCCACCAGCGGCAAGGCAGCTAAGCAAAGTAATTGGTAGTTCTAATGAAACTAAAGATCTTAAGCCTGGAGTGCCCTTCAAACTGAACCAAAACAACTGAATCATCGCTAACAAATTTTCCTTACATACATGCATACCTAACTAATGCACATGTGCTAACAAAAGAACATAAGAAAACATCAATGAATAACTATTCAGAAGTCAACATGGCTGAGAACCCAGGGATCTAAATAAGACGTGTGCAGATCCCATTTTTATGCCTAGGTAGGCAATTATACCAAAAAACAAAATGAGATGGGTATGGCTAAAAGCATAAGAGCATACTGCAGATTCGTGTAACAAAATACGAATGCCTAGGTAAGCAATTCAACCAAAAACAACTGAAGAAAAATTAAGAATCATAAACTATACACTTCATTTCTCTTGCAAATTAAGCCATCAAACTAATACTAAATAGACCTTGACCTCTATATTTTTTTTGGATCCAGCTATACAGGATTAAAATGTAGAGATGCTAAATGTTACAGGAAACTGAACCACTACCATCCGCGTGTGGCGGTAGGCAACAGAGAGAGAGATGGATTGAGCGAAGCTTAGTCTTAAAATTTGATATCCATGTAACTAAATCTTGCCAATTTCTTAGTATGAACCGAATGGTATTTTCCTTGAAAATTTACATTCTGATCACTATTTCAGAGGAAGCAAAACATCATATCAGAGATTCAGAGAGGCATCTCAATCAACTTCTACACTGCATTGAGAGTTGAGACAACATGAAAAGCTGCAAAAAAGAACCTTCCATCAATAATTCTTCAATACTGAAGGGAACAACCCTTCAACAAGAAACAAGTCATATTCAGACTAACTGAAGAGGGATAACCATTGTGCAACAAAAAACTTGCCCCGTTCTAGGTATGCTCAGCTATGGAGGGTGTGACACTGCTCCCGGTGCTCACCTCGTGCTCGTCCTGCTGGGCAGAAGAGGCGGCATGACCGGCGAACCTCCCATTAAGCCGAGGAGGGAAGGGGTGATGAGGAGGGCAGGGAGGTGCGGGCTCGTTCACCAGATACGCCGCCGCCGCCGCCCACACGCTGAGGCCGCCGTCCGTTCCACCACCGCATGAGCCGCCTATGGTGGGGCCATGGTGAGGAGGGAGCCGCCTATGGTGGGGCCATGGTGAGGAGGGAGCCGCCTATGGGTGCCGTGGTGAGGAGGGAGAGAGTGCGGCCGCGAGGAGGAGCAGGAAGGGAGTGGTAGCGAGGAGGAGGAGTGAGGGCATGGCGGCTGTGGATTGAGGCTAGGGCTGCAGTTGTACCCAATGGGCTCTCCCTGAGGAACAACCAATCGCACCCTATAGCTCCGCACCCAGCCAACGCACAGTGGACCCATCGATGAACTGGCCCACTGGTCATACACACGTGAAAAACGAAACGAGGTAAAACATTCAGTCAATATCTAACGGCTCGGGGAAGAAGAGGTGGGAAATGCAGCATGATCGGACGGCCAGGAACAGCCTAATCGAGAGAGCTCTATGGAGGCAAGTTGGCTAGCATCCTTATAGGTTTAAATGAATAGAACCTTGGAAGAAATGCTCATAGGGTTTGGCAAAGAAGTAGAAGGAGATAAGGATAAATCTAAGGCACTGGATTTATGAAGGATTTGAATAAAATGGTTTGGGCATTTTTAAGGATATAAAAATAATTCATGTTTGAATTAAATTCAAACTTGAGCTATTTTTGAACCCAACTAAAACAAGTCCAAATGATCTAAATTTTTGCAGAGAGAGTCTAAGCATTATTTAGGATTTATAGGGAAAGGTGGAACATTTTCCCAAACAGGAAAAATGTCACAAGAACAAAAAAATGGAATAAAGAAGAAAGGAGAAGTTAGGATGGGATAGAAACTTGAGTGAACTTGATGAATGACTGTTGGTATGTGCATGGTGAAGAAATGAGGTGGAGATAAGAAGAAGAGGGTTCACACAAGAACACATAACAAAACTTAAATATGCAAACCAAGGCATGATGATCATAATGCAGTGCAATGAAATGACAAGAGGCACGTCACATCATGAAGCATATAATAAAGCAAGATGATCATGGAAACAACAAGGATGGCATACTATAATCAATAATGAACATGATGCAAGAAGAAAAATATGACAATGGTACTCAACATGATCATGGCATCAACATAGAGGAATAAAATATGCAAAATAATTACGATAATGCAACAAACAAAATAAACACACGATAACAACAAAAAGAAAAGGAAGTCATCTGGAGCATCAGTCTCTGGGCGTTACATGTTCATCCAGCCCTCCACCGGCTACTGTTCAACCAACCCTCCACGGGGGTCCTATTCATCCAGCCCTCCATGGGGTCCTGTTCATCCAGCCCCAACCGGCTTGATCGGGGTCCTATTCATCCAGCGACAACGACCTCTACTACCACGGGTTCCTATTCATCCACCCCCACTTGGAACTGTTCATCCATCCCCCCCCTAACAACACTCATTGTTCATCTAGAGGCAGCATCGATCGGCTTCAGTTAGCAGCAGTAGCAAAGGAATTGCTCGATCAGGTTCAGTTAACAGGCATCGATCAATCGCTCGGGTTCAGTAATGCGTAGCTTGCAGTGCAATCGCTCGGGTTCAGTAGGCGAACGCCTCGCTCGGGTTCAGTTAGAGCCCAATGCCTCGCACCCACGCGCGTGTGTGTACGAGAGAAACGCGCAAACCTCCGTGCATCGCTCGGCCCCGACCATCCATCGTAACCGGGAACACCCCGATATTTTCCTCGCCCTCCCTTCTACCATGGTTTTTTCCGTCATGGACGGCTCGAAGAATGTCATGCAGCTGCGTCTCCAGCCCGCCCAGGACGAAAAGCCCATTTTCTGTCATGATTTTTTTGTCATAGAAGTAGGAGCCCAACACATCTATGATGATACCGGGTTCTGTCATAATTATCGTCATAGAAGTGTCATAAGCATCACAGAAAAAAATTCGTTTGGCCCAAAATGACATGGATGTGTCTTTTTTTGTAGTGAACAGCAGCAGCATACTCCTTCTTGAGCACTTTCTTCTTTGAGGTCACCTCCTCATCAACAACAAAATCCTCATCCTCTGAATCTGAGGTTCTCTTCTTCCTTTGCCTAATAGCATCCCTAGGCAAATTGCTTGGAGTGCTTCTACTACCTTCATCATAACTACTATTGGAGGGACTAGTCCCTCAGCGAGATTCACCTGCTCCTCAAACTTGTTCTGACTGTCACTGCCCTCTAACATCTCTGAAATTAACCCTTTGAATAGATAGGTATAGGTAGAGTGGATGAGCATCACAAAGTATAGCTATTTTGCAAAAAATATTGAGGCAAAAACTTAACTTTAGTTTTCTGCAGAAAGCATTTCGGAGCTACCGATATCACAAACTCGGTGACACTGAAATGCAGTTCAGTGACTCCGAGATGCTAGTATTTCACAGAGTGAGTGATTTCGGTCACACCGATTAGTACGCTTCGGTCAAACTGAGTTGTACTTGTGCAATGGCCTGAGCCAAATAGGTCAGACTGAGATCCTCAGATCGGTCGGTCCAAGATGACTTCGGCGGAAACCTAACCCTAAGTTTTTGCATCAAATCGATTCTAATGGAACTTTTCGGTGGATAGATCGACCTCATTCGTGGTAAGAATAATGGCAATGATCTTTGTGCAAGAATTGGAAAAAGGAACACACAAAGAGGTCAAGTCCGTACCCTAACTTGGTGATGAACTCGCTACGGCGACAACGGCGGTGAGATTTCCATTGACGGCGACGGGAATGCTACCTCTTGAGCTTGCATTGGTTTTCCCTTGAAGAGGAAAGGGTGATGCAGCAAAGTAGCGTAAGTATTTCCCTTAGTTTTGAGAACCAAGGTATCAATCCAGTAGGAAATAACGCACAAGTCACCAAATACCTGCGTAAACAATCAACAACTTGCACCCAACGCGATAAAGGTGTTGTCAATCCCTTCACGGTCACTTGCAAAAGTGAGAACTGATAGAGATAGATAAACGGTAAAGTAAATATTTTTGGTATTTTTGGTTTATAGATCGTAAAGTAAAAGATTGCAAAACAGTAGATCGGAAACTAATAAGATGTAAAAGAGATTCAATATAATAGAAAAGAGACCCTGGGGCCTGATACGTCCATTTTGCATCATGCTTTTATATCGATATTTATTGCATTATGGCTATTATTACACGTTATGTCACAGTACTTATGCCTATTCTCTCTTATTTTACAAGGTTTACATGAAGAGGGAGAATGCCGGCAGCTGGAATTCTGGGCTGAAAAAGAAGCAAATACTAGAGACCTCTTCTGCACAACTCCAAAAGTCCTGAAACTCCACGGAAGTTATTTTTGGAATTAATAAAAAATATTGAGCGAAGAAAATACCAGAGGGGGCCACCCACCGTCCACGAGGGTGGGGGACGCGCCCTACCCCCTTGGCGAGCCGCCTGCCTCGTGGGCCCCCTGGCAAGCCTCCGGTGCCCATCTTCTGCTATATGAAATCTTTTACCTTGGAAAAAATCATAAGAAAGCTTTCGGGACGAGACACCGCCGCCACGAGGCGGAACCTTGGCGGAACCAATCTAGGGCTCCGACGGAGCTGTTCTGCCGGGGAAACTTCCCTCTGGGAGGGGGAAATCATCACTATTGCCATCACCATCGATCCTCTCAGCGGGAGGGGCTCAATCTCCATCGACATCCTCACCAGCACCTTCTCCTCTCAAACCCTAGTTCATCTCTTGTATCCAATCTGCTAGCTAATCCTTTTACAGGAGATGGAACATTGCATCCTGATTTGCACCTAATCTATGTGGATAAAGTTTGTGGATTATTTAAGCCTGCAGGTATGCCCAAGGATGTTATCAAGAAGAGGGTCTTCCCTTTATATTTGAAGGGAAAGGCATTGACATGGTTTAGGCTATGTGATGATATGGGACCATGGAACTACAACCGATTGAAATTGGAATTTCATCAGAAGTTTTATCCTATGCATCTTGCTCATCGTGATTGTAATTATATATATCATTTTTGGCCTCTCGAGGGAGAAAGCATCTCTAAAGCTTGGTTGAGGCTTAAGTCAATGTTATATTCATGCCCCAATCATGAGTTCTCAAGAGAAATTATTATTCAAAAAATTATGCTCGGCTTTCTCTCAGTAATTGCTCCATGCTCGATACTTCTTGTACTGGATCTTTTATGATGAAGACTATTGAATTCAAATGGGATTTATTGGAAAGAATTATACACAACTCGTAAGATTGGGATCTCGACGAAGGTAAGGAGTCAGGTATAACACCTAAGTTTGATTGTGTTAAATCTTTTATGGATACCGATGCTTTTCATAAATTTAGCACTAAATATGGACTTGACTCTGAGATATTAGCTTCTTTCTGTGAATCGTGTGCTACTCATGTTGATCTCCCTAAGGAGAAGTGGTTTAAATATAATCATCTCATTGAAGTAAAAGTAGTTGCACCTATTAAAGTTGAAGAAAAGACTATCACTTATAATGATCCTGCTAAGGCTTCAACTGTGGTTCGTAAGAGTAATACTAGAACACCTACACCACCTGAGCAAATTAAAGTTGAACCTAGTATTGCTATGGTTAAAGATCTCTTGGTTGATAATATTGATGGGCATGTTATTTACTTCTGTGATGAAGCTGCTAGAATTGCTAGACCCAATACTAAGAATAAACATAGACATGTTGTAGGCATGCATGTCATTTCTGTTAAAATAGGGGATCATTGTTATCATGGCTTATGTGATATGGGTGCTAGTGCAAGTGCGATACCTCATTCCTTATACAAATAAATTATGCATGATATTGCACCTGCTGAGATAGAAGAAATTGATGTTACAATTAAGTTTGCCAATAGAGATACTATTTCACCAGTCGGGATTGTTAGAGATGTTGAAATCTTGGGAAAGTTAAATATCCTGCTGATTTTCTTGTTCTTAGTTCCCCACAAGATAGCTTTTGTCCCATCATATTTGGTAGACCCTTCTTGAATACTGTTAATGCTAGGATAAACTGCAAAAAGGATGTTGTTACTATTGGTTTGGGGGATATGTCTCATGAGTTTAATTTTGCTAAATTTTGTAGACAACCCCATGATAAAGAATTGCCTAGTAAGGATGAAATTATTGGTCTTGCTTCTATTGTCGTGCCCCCTAATGATCCTTTGGAACAATATTTGCTAGACCATGAAAATAATATCACTACTGGAATCTGGCATTTTGCCGTCTGCCTCCTCTTTGCCGTCCGCTTCCACAAAGCTGACGTCAAAAAAAGGGTTGATGGCCCGTCAGCTGCTTCTTTGCCGTCAGCCAGCTGACAGCAAAGAGCTAGAAGGCAGACGACAAAGAGCCAGGTGGGCCCCACAGGGCACAGTGTGGCTAGGTCAGCCTATTTGCCATTAGCCTAATCTTTGCCGTCTGCTTGCCGGACCTTTGCCATCTGCTGCCAGACAGCAAAGAAAGGGCCCAGCTAACGGCCGTCTCCCTTATGCTATGCGCGCCCTTTGCCGTCCGTTAGCGGACGGCAAAGAACGTGCCCCCACTAATTAGTAACGGCCGCCCCCTCTCTGTCTCTCCGGCCCCACCCCACCGCTCTATCCCCTCTCTCTCACCCCTCTCTCCACCCCGCACCCCCACTAACCCGCGCCCGCACCGCCGCCGCCCAACCCTACCGTCCTGGAGCCCTGTGGCCACGTCGCCACCACCGCCCGGCGCCCCCTCCGCCCGGCCATTGCCG
>NC_041383.1:362689623-362747339 GCF_002162155.2 Triticum dicoccoides
CCCGCGGCGGCGCCCCGCCCCCGCCGCCCCGGCGCCCGCTGCCTCCTCCACAATCGGCGAGCCTCCCAAGGCTTGCCGGCCCGGCGGTTCCCCGGCCCCGCCGCCCAAGGTGATTTTTTTACTGCTTTTTTGTATTAGGTTTAGGTTTTACTGGTAGATAGTTAGAAGAAGAGGTTTTTGTGTTTAGGTTTAGGTTTTAGTGGTAGATAGTTAGGTTACTGCCAGATTTTGGTTTAAATAGTTAGAAGAAGAAAATAATTGAAAAAAGAAATATAAATACAAGAAGAGGAAAAGGGGAAAAAGGAAGAGGGTTGCCGAGGGGATAGATGGTGGAGCCAGTGGGTCCCTCCGGTCCCGACACCCATGCCAAGAACCCCCGGTCCGAGTGCTGACCCATTGACCGTGCGTCGACTGTTCTCGGTGTCGATGGCGGTCGAACACCATTGCGAATAAAGGGGGTTAATTAGGGGGTTCCTCGGTGTCGATGGTACCGTAAACAGCAAGTATCGTCAGTGCGAGGTACATGTGGCCATCGGTGTCGAATACTACATCCACATCCCACAAGTCACATAGGGGTCCTGCGTCCAACAGCAATAGTTATCAGCGTTGATGGCGGTCAAACACCATGGCAAATTTGTCTGGCAGCCGAAGAGATGACGATTGAAAGCTAAGTGTTGAAACTTGAAACACCCAAACTAACTCAAGTCGGTTTGGTTGTTTGAAAATTCCAAAACTTGGCTTTAATCCTCATCGCAGAGGCTCCCAGACAAATTCGCCAAGGTGTTCGACTGTCATTGGCCACCAGAACTATTGTTGCGGGATGCCGGGCGCTGGCTTCACTTATGGGATGTGGATCTAGTGTTCAACGCCGACGGCCTCATGTACCTTGCACCCATGGTAGTTGGTATTTAGTTTACCCGGGGACGAGCGGGTTAGAGGGTTCCTCGGTGTCGATGGTACCGTAAATAGCAAGTATCGTTAGTGCGAGGTACATGTGGTCGTCGGTGTCGAATACTTGCTATGTTACTCATCTTTCGATTTAAATATGCAGTTATTTCGTCGTTGCGAGGGTCTAGTGTTCGACGAGCTCCACCCTGCGTTCGTTGGTGAGCACAAATGACATATCCTCCCCCCCTTCATTTACTCTGTTCTGGTCTTCGTGCCGATGAAACTTGCTAGCTATAGGTGTCAATCATTAGTATGCATAACCACTATGTGTCTCCCATTCGAAAGGGTTACATATATAAATATGCATGCATTTGCATATTTATAATCATGATTCTTTTGAATTGTCCAACGTTATCCCTGGACAGCCCGAGTATGTGTAGATTGGGTTCATTTTCCCATATGCTCAGCTCTGGATCCGATGCAGAATTTTGTCAGTGCCACCCTATTGTTCTCCGGGTACACATCCTCTCTGCTTATTGCCGAGACGTGTATCAGGAGAACAGCGGAGAGGTGCTGCCAAAATTTTGCGTCGGATCCGGAGCAGAGCATGGGAAAACGAACCCGATCTACACATACTCGGGTGGGATTAGGACCTATCCTTACCTATTAGCGTGTGGTTGCATGGACATAATAAAACTAACAAACTCCATTAACTGATGGATATGGTTTGCCTAATTATGTATATATTTCTTGTGTGTCCAGTAGGAAGTCAATATGAGTGATCGTGCGTGGATGTACACCGGTTACACTAGTCAGTATGTTTGGACCGAGGAATGGTTAACAAAAACTAAGGGGTTTGTTAGAGCCGCATTTGCAAATGGCCAGAAATTTAGCTGCTGCCCCTGTGTCCGGTGCGACAACTATAATCAGAGGGACGAGCTTAAAATGAGTAAACACCTGCAGAAGTTTGGTTTTACGCCTGGTTACACGGTCTGGACATTACATGGTGAGTCTGCCCAACGTGCAAGAGCCGAGGTGGTTCATCCTCGCACCGACGAGCATGATACCGAGACTGCAAACATGGTGCAAGACTTTGATGATGCTCGGGACTCGAACGAGGAGATGGAGGAATCTGCAAAGGCCTTCACTGAAATGTTGGAGTCCTCAAAACGTCCTCTCACGAGCACACTGAGCTTTGTCATCTGGATGCCATCTCACAAATAATGGCTTTGAAGGCTCAATTAAACTTGGGCAGAGAATGCTACGACGCGATGATGACAGTTTTCGGATGATTTCTACCCAAAGGCCATGTGCTACCTCCAAACCTGTACCAGTCAAACAAAATCCTCCGTGCTCTTAAGATGCGCTATGAGAAGATACATGCCTGTGAGAAAGGATGTGTCTTATTTAGGCTTTAGTATGAGGACTTGAACTATTGTCCCATTTGCAATTCTTCTAGGTATGTTGTGGTAGACAATGGTATGGGTGAGAAGACGCAGACCAAAATACCCATTAATATTCTTCGGTATATGCCAATCGTACCAAGACTTCAACGTCTTTTCATGGTCGAAGAGACGGCCAGACAGATGACATGGCACAAAACGGGCAAAAGAACCAAACTAGATGCAGATGGGAATGTGATGATGGTGCACACATCGGATGGTGAAGCGTGGAAGCGCTTCGACGCATTACATAAGGAAAAAAGGTAGATCCAAGGCATCCTCGAGTCGCCCTCAACACAGATGGGTTCACTGTGTTTGGTCAGATGGCAGCCCCATACAGCTGTTGGCCCGTATTTGTCATTCCACTCAATCCCCCCTGGAAGATTATGCAAAGAAAGAACATTTTCCTGACGTTGATAATTCCAGGGCCCAACTATCCGGGGAAGAATATGAATGTGCACATGCAGCCGCTTAATGACGAATTGCAAGAAGCTTGGGATAATGGGTTCAAGACATACGACGCCTTTAGCAAACAGAACTTCATAATGCATGCCTGGTACATGTACTCGACGCATGACTTGCCGGCGTATGCGCTATTCATTGGCTGTTGTGTGCATGGAAGGTTCCCGTGCCCCACATGAAAGGGAGCTCTTGAGTTTCGTTTGCTGACGGCGGGGCGCTAGTATAGTTGCTTCGACTTGCATAGACAGTTTCTAGATCCTCGCCATAAGTTCAGGAAAGACAAGAAGAACTTAATGAAAAGTAGAGTTGTCAAACACTCTGCACCACCTGCGTTGACAGGCCAACAGACCCTAGATCAGCTAAACACTCTCGATCCAGATCCAGAGCGTCCAGGGTATTTCAAGGGGTATAATAAGGAACACGCATGGACTCACAAGACATGCTTCTGGGATCTGCCTTACTTCAAAGACCTCCTTTGCCCACACAACATCGACGTGATGCACACTGAAAAGAATATCGTCGAAGCCATTTTTGGTACATTGTTCGGCATAGAGGGGAAATCAAAGGATAATACTAAGGCTAGAGACGATCTAGAGGAGCTCTATGATAGACCGTTACAAAACATGCAAGAACCGAAAGGAAAGCGGAACTAGAAGAAGCCAAAGGCATGTTCCAATCTTGGAAGGCCAGCTATGAAGGAAATTCTTTTGTGGGTGAAAATGCAGTTGATGTTCCCCGATGGGTATGCAGCAAATCTAAAGAGGGGAACGAGTCTTGATAAATTGAAAATATTTGGTCTAAAAAGTCATGATTGGCACATATGGATAAAGCGGATAATGTCGGTGATGTTACGTGGCTTCATCGCTGAGGATGAATGGCTAGTACTGGCAGAGCTGAGTTATTTCTTCCGTGTTCTTTGTGTGAAAGAACTATTGCCTGGCCTCCTAGAAGAAATGGAACAGTTGGCGGCGGAGTTGATCTGCAAGTTAGAGATGATCTTTCCGCCAAGCTTCTTTAATCCAATGCAACACTTGATTTTGCATCTCCCGACCGAGGCACGATTGGGGGGGCGGGGCATGCAAAATCATTAGTGCTACTCAACTGAGAGGATGCAGAAGACGCTTCGAGCAAAATGTAAAAATAAACGTAGAATAGAAGCATCGATGGCTGAGGCATTCATCACTGAGGAGGCGTCAAACTTCCCGACAGCACACTACAAAGCCAAAAAATGTCATTTGCATAATCCGAAGCCTTGGTACAATGCTGACGAGCCTACAAAGGGTCAATCCAACCTCAGCCCATTCAAAGGGAATCTCGCACCATCCAGTGCTTGGAAACCGGTATCATTGGTTCTTGAAGAATGGCGGACCATTTCGCTATATCTCTTTAACAACCTAACAGAAGTGCGGCCGTACATCGAGTAAGATATCGTTACATTGTTTCGCAACTTCAAATTTCTTTGAACTGCTCTTATTCCTGGATATTTGATGCAGTCGATACGTCACCATATCCTCGTTTGGAGCGGTGATCCAAAAGGATTCCATCAAAGAGTATGAGCTTCTGGCAAAGCAAGGAGGCGAATATCCCGGTTTCATCTCTTGGTTCAAAAACAGGGTAATTTCCATTAGACCCTTTCATTTCTTTGGCTAATTTGTGACTAATGCAACAATCCTTTCTTATTAAACTTGTAGGCTAATTCAGAGATTATGGATGCCGAATTGAGACAAGTAGCTAATGGTTCGGACTATAAGGTCACTTCATTTGACAATTACGACATCAATGGGTATCAGTTTTGTACCTATGGCAAAGAGCTATCTATGGCCGACCAGAAGTCTACAAATTGTTGTGTCTCTGCTATCGGCGAAGGAGGTGTCGAGTATTATGGAAGAGTTGAAGCAATTTATGAACTTCAATTCTATGGTGATAACCCACCAAACGTCGTACTCTTCAGATGTTATTGGTTCCAGCCCAGGGAGACTCAAAGGACTCATGAACATATAGGGCTAGTCAAAATCAAACAAAGCACCCATTTGGATGTTCCCGGTGTCTATATTACGGCTCAACAGGCAACCCAAGTTTTCTATCTACCGTGGGCCTGTCAAAGTGATCCAAATCTCAGTGGTTGGGATGTCGTTTATGAAGTGCCGCCACGTGTTAGACCACCTCCCCCCAATGAAGAGGATTATGAACATCACATTAACCAAGACACATATGATGAAGGAGAATTCTTCCAAGAAACACATCTTGCAAAAAACGTTTCAAGAAACACTCTACTCCACCCCGGAACATTGAAGTAGACAACGATAGTGAATCCGACCCTGAGCCGGAACAAGAAGAGCTGGAAGAAGAAGAAGTTACTGCTGAAGATGACCTGTCAATGCTTGAACGATTACGTAAAGGCAACCTTCCACATGATGATGCATTTATTAATGATGATGCTGATCACATCATTACCGATAGTGATGATGATGATGCATTTATTAATGATGATGATGAGCACGTCATTACGGATAGTGATTCTTAGGTATTCAAACTTTTATGTTGTACTTTGTATGATTTATATAGTTGGTATGTATAATTATCTTTGTATTATTAATGATGATGCTGATCACATCATTACCGATAGAGAATATGACATTGGAGTTGTATGTTGCCGATGTCATCGATGATCACAAGATGAAGATGAATGTAATGCGCCCGAAGCTTAAGAAGATTGGAAAATATGCCATTGATAATGAGGCTTGGTATCATTATGCCGTTGGATCAATTGTTAACTTACTTGCAATCTTCATCATATTTGTTGTGATGAGGGTAAGTTTTCTCTAATGTTTTTCTTTACAAATGGATACTTAGCTTATTTTCCTCCTAAATGGCGTAATTACCTAAGTTACAT
Organism: Triticum dicoccoides; assembly: GCF_002162155.2. Taxonomy (NCBI): domain Eukaryota; kingdom Viridiplantae; phylum Streptophyta; class Magnoliopsida; order Poales; family Poaceae; genus Triticum; species Triticum dicoccoides. The sequence goes on from NC_041383.1 coordinate 362,695,309, forward strand.
AAAAATGAGCTATACTTAGCTTATTCAGTTCATTTATGACCTACTTAGCATACTTAGGTCCAAAATGGCATGATAATCTTTGTTACCTCCAAAATGATATAGACTTAGCTTATTTTCCTTGAAAATGACATAATAACCTTACTAAGCTCCAAAATGACCTATTTACCTAGCTTAGCTCTAAAATGACCAACAGTTAGCATTTTTACCTAGCTTAGCAATAAAATGACATTTTTGCTTACCTTAGAAGAAGAAGAATATAAATAAGAGGAGAGGAGAAAAAGAAAGAGAAGAATTTTTTTTGTTGTTGTTGTTCTTCTTCTTCTTCTTCTTCTTCTTCTTATTCTTCTTCTAGATAGTCTTCTTCTTATTCTTCTTACTTTCTTCTTCTAACTTTCTTCTTTCCCTATTTGCAGATTTTCTTTAGATGAGGAAGCTTGCGTCGATGGAGTCTACTCTTCTCTTCATGATTCCTTTTTGCTTTGATTCTGTAGGATGAACAATGTGAAAATGCTACCTATATATGCATGTATGGATGAAACCATTGTATGCTTGTTCTTGGATATCTTGGCTAGCTATGTATATGTGTTGGATTTGCTATGTATATGTGTTGGATGATCATTTCCATATGGAAGGGATATGATTTGGTATGTATATGTGTTGGTATGCTTGTCGAAAGTATTTTCATATGTGTATATATATCTGTGAAATTCTGTGAAATTGAGTGAATTTAAGAAAAAACAGAAAAACAAGGCTATACATGATCTTTGCCGTCTGCTAGCGAACGGCAAAGCTCTTTACCGTTCGCTAGCAGACGGTAAAGGTGACAGATGGCAGTCACCTGTGCAAACTGGCAACACTAGCTGCCTATTTGGTCACTTTGCCGTCTGAAAGCGGACGACAAAGTGACCAAATAGGCCTGGCAAACAGGGCCATCTATTCCGTCTGCTGGCCGACGCCATAGCTAGCCACGTGGCAGCATCCCAGTGCTGCCCTAGCTAAGCTCTTTGTCGTCGGTCAGCAGATGACAAAGAGCTTTGACTCTTTGCTGTCGGCTGGCGGACGACAAAGAACGCCGTTAACCCCTAACGGCTCTCAGCTCACACTGCTGTCGTCCGTCGTCGTTACCGTCTGCTGGCCTCGGATGGCTGACGACACAATCCTTTGTCATTCGTTTCTACGAAGCGGACGGCAAAGAAGGCCTTTGTTGGCACGTGTTCAGCCGGACGGTTTGTCGTCCGCTGGCTGACGGCAAAGCCTTTTGCCGTCCATGATCCATGGCTTTGCCGTCTTCCATGGCGGACGGCAAAGAAGCTTATTCCAGTAGTGTATGTTTATGAATGAAAGAAGGGAGATAGATGAAGTATTCTTTAAAAAGGGACCTATTTTGAAACACAACTTGCCTGTTGAAATTCTAGGGGATCCTTCACCACCCAAGGGTGATCCCGTGTTTGAGCTTAAACCACTACATGGTACTCTGAAATATGCTTATCTTGATGAAAAGAAGATATATCCTGTTATTATTAGTGCTAACCTTTCAGAGCAGGAAGAGGAGAAATTATTGAAAACTTTGAAGAAGCACCGTGCTGCTATTGGATATACTCTTGATGATCTTAAGGGCATTAGTCCCACCCTATGCCAACACAAAATAAAATTGGAGAAAGACGCCAAACCAGTTGTTGATCACCAACGACGGTTAAATCCTAAGACGAAAGAAGTGGTAAGAAAAGATATACTAAAGCTCCTTGAGGTAGGTATAATTTATCCTGTTGCTGATAGCTAGTGGGTATGTCCTGTCCATTGTCCTAAGAAGGGAGGTATTACTGTCGTTCCTAATGATAAAGATGAATTGATCCCACAAAGAATTGTTACAGGTTATAGGATGGTAATTGATTTCCGAAAATTAAATAAATCTAGTAAAAAGGACCATTACCCTTTGCCTTTTATTGATCAATTGCTAGAAAGATTATCCAAACATACACATTTTTTCTTTCTAGATGGTTACTCTGGTTTCTCTCAAATACCTATGTCAAAAGAGGATCAAGAAAATACCACTTTTACTTGCCCTTTCGGTACTTTTGCTTACAGAATATGCCTTTTGGTTTATGTAATGCACCTGCTACCTTTCAAAGATGCATGATGGAGATATTCTCTGACTTATGTGAAAAGATTGTTGAGGTTTTCATGGATGTTTTTTCCGTTTATGGATCTTCTTTTGATGATTGCTTGAGCAACCTTGATCGAGTTTTGCAGAGATGTGAAGAAACTAATCTTGTCTTGAATTGGAAAAAATGCCACTTTATGGTTAATGAAGGCATTGTCTTGGGGCATAAAATTTCTGAAAGAGGTATTGAAGTTGATAAAGCTAAAGTTGATGCTATTGAAAAGATGCCGTGTCCTAAAGACATTAAAGGTATAAGAAGTTTCCTTGGTCATGCCAGTTTTTATAGGAGGTTCATTAAGGACTTCTCTAAAATCTCCAGGCCTCTGACTAATCTCTTACAAAAAGATATTCCTTTTGTCTTTGATGATGATTGTGTAGAAGCATTTGAAATACTTAAAAAAGCTTTGATTTTTGCACCTATTATTCAACCACCTGATTGGAATTTACCCTTTGAAATTATGTGTGATGCTAGTGATTATGCTGTAGGTGCTGTTCTAGGACAAAGAGTTGATAAGAAACTAAATGTTATTCAATATGCTAGTAAAACTCTAGATAGTGCCCAGAGGAATTATGCTACTACCGAAAAAGAATTTTTAGCAGTTGTATTTGCTTGTGATAAGTTGAGACCTTATATCGTTGACTCTAAAGTAACTGTTCACACTGATCATGCTGCTATTAAATATCTTATGGAAAAGAAAGATGCTAAACCTAGACTTATTAGATGGGTTCTCCTATTACAAGAATTTGATTTGCATGTTATTGATAGAAAGGGGGCTGAGAACCCCGTTGCAGACAACTTTTCTAGGTTAGAGAATGTTCTTGATGACCCACTACCTATTGATGATAGCTTCCCTGATGAACAATTAGCTGTCATAAATGTTTCTCGTACTGCTCCATGGTATGCTTATTATACTAATTACATTGTTGTTAAATTTATACCACCTAGTTTCACATACCAGCAAAAGAAAAAGTTTTTCTATGATTTAAGACATTACTTATGGGATGACCCACACCTTTATAAAGAAGGAGTAGATGGTGTTATTAGAAGTTGTATAGCTCAGCATGAACAGGAACAGATCCTACGCAAGTGTCACTCCGGGACTTATGGAGGACACCACGCTAGAGATAGAACTGCACATAAGGTATTGCAATACGGTTTTTATTGGCCTACTCTCTTCAAAGATGCCCGTAAGTTTGTCGTCTTGCAATGTATGTCAAAGAATTGGTAATATTAGTAAACATTAAGAAATGCCTATGAATTATTCTCTTGTTATTGAACCATTTGATGTTTGGGGCTTTGATTATATGGGACCGTTTCCTTCCTCTAATGGGTATACACATATTTTAATTGCTGTTGATTACGTTACTAAGTGGGTAGAAGCTATTCCAACTAGTAGTGCTGATCATAACACCTCTATTAAGATGCTTAAAGAAGTTATTTTTCCGAGGTTTGGAGTCCCTAGATACCTAATGACTGATGGTGGTTCACATTTTATTCATGGTGCTTTTCGTAAAATGCTTGCTAAGTTTGAAGTTAATCATAGAATTGCATCTCCATATCACCCACAGTCTAGTGGCCAAGTAGAATTGAGTAATAGAGAGCTCATATTAATTTTGCAAAAGACTGTTAGTAGATCTAGAAAGAATTGGTCCAAGAAACTTGATGATGCATTATGGGCCTATAGATCTGCATATAAAAATCCTATGGGTATGTCTCCATATAAAATGGTTTATGGAAAAGCATGTCACTACTAGTAGAAAAAGGGTCAAATGTGAAGCACAATAGTGCCGGTTTGAATTTCAGCCGGCACTAATGTGTACAATAGTGCCGGTTCGTGGCGGCGATCAATAGCACCGGTTCGTGGCAAACCTTTAGTACCGGTTCATGCCACGAACCGGTACTAAAGAGGATGTGTCAGCCTGCGGTCAGGCTATGGCCCCACCATCACCATTTAGTGCCGGTTCGTACCACGAACCGGTACTAATGAGGTTATGGCAAGCTGTTTTTAGTCCCACCTCGCTCCCTTAACAAGCCTTTTACCACCTTAAATATGTTATTTCTCAAACTATCACAAGCACTTAGTCTTCATTGAACTCTATGTGTAGAATTTGTGGCCGCAATATGAGTCTTCATCGGTTTATAAATCGTTGATGACTCATATTGACAATTCAGATTGTACACACAAAGATCATTGATGATCAAAGTATTTTTGATGTTATAAGATCATATTGACAATTTAGACTGTAAAGAAATATAAGATCATGATCTAAATGCTCTTATATTTTTTGCGTTCAATATGCACCAACTGCTAGGCGGGAGGAGCTGTTTAGTACCGGTTCGTGGCAAACCTTTAGCACCGGTTCATGCCACGAACTGGTACTAATGAGGTTGTGTCAGGTAAGGCTGGGGCCCCACGAGCACCTTTAGTACCGGTTCATGGATGAACCAGTACTACAGTTTCTTAGTAAGATGTTTTTTAGTCCCACCTCGCGAAGAGAGAGGGACTAGGAGCGGTTTATAAGCCCTGAGTGCAGAGACGATGAAGAAGAGGCTCAATGCTCACGTTGCTTAGCTTCAAACCTTCAGAAATATGGTAGACTGCACGGAGCTATGTGCAGTGCAGTTTACACTATTCCGAAAGGCTTGAAGCAAATTAACGAGCATTGCACCTCTTTTTTATTTTTAATAACTTATTACAACTCCGGACTTCTTCTGTTATGGCAAAAACTAATTGCACGTCAGCATTTCTTTTTTTTAAACTTTGGTTATAACTCCAGACTTTGACCATCAAGTTTTGCAGAAAAGAAAAAATAGCAGAAAAAAAACTATAGCTGAAAAGAAAAAACTATATAAAATGACCGTGAAATTTAAAATCACTATAAAATGAACTCTGAAAATGTTGAATTTTGGCAAACTAGATGAAAAACTACTCAGAAATAAATAGAAGAAAATAAATATAATAGAAAAGAAAAAACTATACAAAAAACTACGCAGAAATAAATAGAAGAAAATAAAGCAGAAAAGAAAAAAACTATAAAAAAAATTGGGGCGCTGCCCTGTGGGCCTGCTAGGCCACGGGCATGCAATTACAGGCCTTAAAGGCCCAGCAGACTCACAGGGCAGCGCGCAGAATTTAGGCCTTTAAGCCTGCTATATAGAGGAGTTCAAAGAGGTAGCCGCGGCTGGGTTTATAAACCAGTGCGGCTGCCCTTCGCCCGGCGAGGTGGGACTAAACTTTGGGGTGGCAGCGCAAGGCCTTTAGTACCGGTTGGTGGCTCCAACCGGTAAGTACCGGTTGGAGCCACCAACCGGTACTAAAGGCCTGCTCTTTCCGCCTCTTGGCCTGGCCAAAGTTGGCCTTTAGTACCGGTTGGTGGCTCCAACCGGTACTAAAGGCCCACCCTATATATATAGCACTTACGAAAATTTCAGTTACATCTCCCCACTTCGTCTCCAACCTCTCGACATCGCCGCGCGCCGCTCGATCCCGTGGTCGTCGCCCATCGCCCGTCGTCCGTCATCATCGTCGCTGTCCCCGCCGCCGCCCGTCGTCGTCTCGCGCCGCTGCCCCGAACGCCGCCGTCGTCCGTCGTCGTCGCCGCGGTCCCGTACGTCTCTCGCACCCGCGCGCCGGCGCCTCCGCCCCGTACGCCCCCGCCCCCGCCCCGTACGCCGGTGCCCCCACTCGTACGTACGGGGCGGCGGCGTACGGGGCGGCGTACACACACATACACACATACACACACTACACATACACACACACACACACATTTTTTACTTATTTTCTGTTTTCTGTTTTCTGTTTTTTAGAAAATTTAATTAGATATTAATTAGCTAGGTATGTGAGATTTGAACTAGTTGAATAATTAATATAACTAGTTTATTTTTAGTAAGAAAATTGTCGAACTAGTTTATTTAGGTATATGAGATTTGAACTAGTTGAATAATTAATATAACTAGTTTATTTTTAGTAAAAAAATTGTCGTATCTGAGATTTGATTATCTAATTAAAATATTATTTGTTAATGAGTTTTTCTGTTTATTTAATGTTTTTATATATTTTGAGTTTATATAAATGTTAGATTAATGTCGAATGTTAGATGAATTAGATAGAAAAGTTAAATATATAATAATGTCAATTGTTAGAGATGAATATAGTTAGATATATATTTGAATTGGCTAGATATTAATTAATGTTAGATAGTAATAAGTGTTTAATGTTTCACCTAAGTGGGATAAGTCTGAGAAAGAGATGGAGGATTAGAACTAGTTTATTTTTAGTAAATGCTTAGTTGAACTAATTGAATTAATATAACTAGTTTATTTTTAGTAAATGCTTAGTTGAACTAATTGAATTAATATAACTAGTTTATTTTTAGTAAATGCTTAGTTGAATTAATAGAAGTAGTTGAATTAATTGAATTAGTAAGTGATTAATGTTTCGCCTAATATGAACATAGGAAATGTCGTCTGACGACGGAATTTTTTCTGGTATGTGCACATACTGTGAAGACGAGCGCGGCCAGTGCGACCGAAATTTCCTTGTTGATGGTAGGCGATTCAGCATCAAGCTGGATGAGACTTTCGAATTCGATACAGTAAGTCACAACGACAAGTCTGTTTTCGTAATTAAGCATGACTTATATATGCTTCATTTGCCTGACTTATAATTTTTAATTTTCACTATTCTACTAGCGCATCCCATGCCATGCAAGAATTTTTGTCTTGGATAAGATAGGTTTCAAAGATATGGAAACTATGGAGGTAAAGAGAGCTTACCTGAAAACTGAGCATGATGGTTATACTTTCAACGTCAAAGTATACAATGCACACACGTACACCTATTTTGAATGCAAAACTTGGCAAGCACTATGCAAGGCTTATGCATTTGAGCCTGGTATGGTTATCACCTTTGATATTCGTCCGGAAGATGATATTGAAGGTAATAGAGACATATGGGTCGATGTGCAGACGCCTCCAGTTCTACCATTATGTGAGTTCTTCTCAAATATATTTTTGTCTTTGATATTGCTTATTTCAAAAATAACTCACAACTAATTTCTATTGACAGCTTATCTCCATTCAACCAAACATGTCCGGCGCTTGGTAGACAGGACCTTCTACTGTCCCGGAGCTGAACTAAACTGCGAGGAGATAAGTCATTATGTTTCATGGCTTGAGGATCTTCATACTATCAAGACAAATTTTTTTCCTGCACTTGGAAATGTTAGTACTCAAAACGTGCGACCAATAGTGATGGTATTGAACTACGGTCACATCTATTTAGGAATGATGGTAAGATATTTACTATTTGTCCTCAGTGCATATTTTGCATACATATTTTTTTGCTAAACTTTCATTGCTAAGTATATTAATTAAGTACTATACAATGTTCTTCAACAGGGACTCCCGATGACAGTTGTGCCTCAGGGGATCGAGACTAAAGGTCAGATGTCAATTGTTAGCTTAAGGCCAAGATATCCTGCATTGCACATGAATGCATTCAGGATTTCTAGAAGCGATGAATGCTTAATAGTGAAAGATTGGAGGGAAATTGTTAATGATCGCAGAGAAGTACTAGGGGCAGCAATGAGAAGCGCATCCCATGATTAGGAGACAGGTTCATCGGCATGCTCCAGTATGATCAATCAGGAGAGCTATACATGTTCTATGCTATTTTACCAGAGAGAGAGTAGCTAGCAGGAGTGATTTAGCTAGTTCTTCATGCTGCTCTTAATTAGTACTTGTCCTTTCATGTCCGTGTTCTTCGTTCTGAACTTAAGTGATTTGCTTTTGTGGTGTTATATATGAACGCTTATAATATCATGACAATAATGTTGAACTCGATGATTGGTTCTACTAGAAATTCTATATATATATATGCATAACATTTACAATGTGTAGTATCGTAAAATACCAGCAAATGAAAAAGAATTAAAATGGAAACACAAAATTAAATGAAAAAGAAATCATAAAACTAAAAACCCCCAAACCTTATAGTACCGGTTGGTGTTACCAACCGGTACTAAAGGGCTCCAGGCCCCCGGAGCTGGCTCGTGCCACGTGGTTGCCCTTTAGCACCGGTTCGTGCTGAACCGGTACTAAAGGGGGGGGCCTTTAGTGCCACACTTTAGTGCCGGTTATGGAACCAACACTAAAGGGCCTTACGAACCGGTGCTATTGCCCGGTTCTGCACTAGTGCACTTACCTCTCGAACTAGAACATAAGGCATATTGGGCCATTAAAGAGCTCAATTATGATTTCAAACTTGCCGGTGAGAAGAGGTTATTTGACATTAGCTCACTTGATGAATGGAGAACTCAAGCATATGAGAATGCCAAACTGTTTAAAGAAAAAGTTAAAAGATGGCATGACAAAAGGATACAAAAGCGTGAGTTTACTGTAGGTGATTATATCTTGCTTTTCAACTCTCATTTAAGATTTTTTGCAGGAAAACTCCTCTCTAAATGGGATGGTCCTTGCGTTATCAAGGAGGTCTATCGTTCCGGTGCCATAAAAATCAACAACTTCGAAGGCACAAATCCAAAGGTGGTGAACGGCCAAAGAATCAAACATTATATCTCAAGTAATCCTACAAATGTTGAAACTAGTGTTATTGAAACCGTGACCCCGGAGGAATACATAAGGGACACTTTCCAGGATGTTCCAGACTCCGAAATGGAATAGGTATATGGTACGGTAAGTAAACCGACTCCAAAACAGTTGTAATGGAAATTTCCCTCCGTTTTGGAATATTTAAGAAAATAGGAAAGTAAGAAGTAGTCCGGGAAGGACACGAGGCATCCACGAGGGTGGAGGGCGCGCCCTACCCCCCTGGGCACGCCCCCTGCCTCGTGGGCACCTCGTGTGCTCTCCGGACTCCATTTTCTTGCATGATACTTCTTTTTGTCGGTAAAAAATCATTATATAATCTCCCGAAGGTTTTGACCACCATACCACGACGAAATCCTCTGTTTTTGTTTTGAGTTGTTTCTGTCACAGATTAGAGCAAGATGTCTTCTCAAGAGTCAGTAGGGGAGAGTCGGGTGTCTCATCCAACACCAAGTCAAGGAGAAAACAATGATGCTGACAACTTTGGGCCATCAATGGAGGAAGAGATGGAGGCCAATTTGAAAATGATAGATGCCATGGAGGAGGATCAAGAAGTTACTTCTCGCTTTTGAGCCGGATTCACGATGGGGGAACTACAGAGCTTGGCTTTTCCAAACTCGGTCATCCCTTCCAATGTTAGATTTCTTTCTTATGAAAACATGAAAAAGAGTGTCACTTGTTCTCCAGCAGCTATGCAACATCCATGGGTGAAAGGAGCTTTAGCCGTCACAGGTAAGCTCCGTAAGGAAATAATGGATATCAAGCAGCAAGTCAATAAGCTCGAGGAGGAGAATCATCTCTTGAGGGGCATCATCGCCAAGAATATCACATCACCACCTCCAAAGAAAGAGACATGAACACATGGGTATGGGCACTCCCCTTGGCAACTGCCAAGCTTGGGGGAGGTGCCCCGGTATCGTATCACCATCACACTCCCATCTTTACCTTTTTCTTAGTTCGTTCCTTTTAGTATTATCTTGATCTAGTAGAATAAAGTTTTGGTATAATTTAGTTTGAGTTTTGCTTTATGACCCCTCTATGTAATTGAGTCCGTGAGCTATATATAGTAAAGATTAGTCTTGAGTCAAGGGCTCTGCTATCTTGCTATGATCTTGAGGGAATAAAAGAAAAACAAAGAATAAAAAGAAATAAAGAGATCATATGGATCTTATGGAGAGTAATGACTTGACATATTAAGAGTATGATGTATAAAAGTTGTTGAGGGTTGACAAACATAGTTTTGGTCATTGTTGCAATTAATAGGAAGTAATAAAGAAAGAGAGGTTTTCACATATAAATATGCTATCTTGGACATCTTTTATGATTTTGAGCACTCATTAAAATATGACATGCTAAAGAGTTGATGTTGGACAAGGAAGACAACGTAATGGGTTATGTTTTCTTATATCCGAAATAAAGTATATTGTCATGGATCATCCAACATGTTGAGCTTGCATTTCCCTCTCATGCTAGCCAAATTATTTGCACCAAGTAGAGATACTACTTGTGCTTCCAAATATCCTTAAACCCAGTTTTGCCATGAGAGTCCACCATATCTACCTATGGATTGAGTAAGATCCTTCAAGTAAGTTGTCATTGTTGTATGCAATAAAAAATTCCTCTCTAAATATGTATGACTTATTAGTGTGGAGAAAATAAGCATTATACGATCTTGTGATATGGAAGCAATAAAAGCGACGGACTGCATAATAAAGGTCCATATCACAAGTGGCAATATAAAGTGACGTTCTTTTGCATTAAGATTTCATGCATCCAACATTAAAAGCACATGATAACCTCTGCTTCCCTCTGAGAAGGGCCTATCTTTTATTCTTGTCTTATACCCTATACAAGAGTCATGGTGATCTTCACCTTTCCTTTTTATATTTTATCCTTTGGCAAGAACATTGTGTTCGAAAGTTCCTGATATATATATCCAATTGGATGTAAGTTAGCATGAAGTATTATTGTTGACATTACCCTTGAGGTAAAAGGTTGGGAGGCAGCACTATAAGCCCCTATCTTTCTCTGTGTCCGATTAAAACTCCATACCCATAAGTATTGCATGAGTGTTAGCAATTGTGAAAGACTAAATGATAGTTGAGTATGTGGACTTGCTGAAAAACTCTTATATTGACTCTTTCCGGTGTTATGATAAATTGCAATTGCTTCAATGACTGAGAGCATATGTTGTTAGTCCTCAATGAAGTTTCTGATTCATACTTAACATTGTGGATAGATTATTACTTGAGCATAAGAAATCATTCGACAATATATATATATATATATATATATATATATATATATATATATATATATATGTTGATGTTATAAGAATGATCATGATGCCCTCATGTTCGTATTTTATTTTATCGACACCTCTATCTTTAAACATGTGGACATATTTTTTGATACGGCTTCCGCTTGAGGAGAAGCGATGTCTAAGCTTGGGGGAGTAGATACGTCCATTTTGCATCATGCTTTTATATCGATATTTAATGCATTATGGGCTGTTATTACACGTTATGTCATAGTACTTATGTCACAACCCTAGCTTCTGGCAATGCACTAGTGCTAGTCTTTGGTGATGCATCATCTTTACTTTTACAGAAAGTTGAAATGGGGATTGTCCAAACCCTAGAATTAAAGGAATTCATTAGGTTCACCTAAAATATTTTGAGTAAGTCCAAATGGCTTTCAAAAATGTTAATCATTCATGGGAAATACTGTAAACAGTAGCCAGAGGTGATGCACATTTTTCCATGACATATTTGGGCTCTGAATTAAATCATACTCTATTTGAATTTGGACATTTAAATTCTATAAAATATTTTAAATGTCCAAATAATCTGAAACTGAATTGTTCCATGTTGGTTATATTCTAAACACTGGGCATGAGCAGTTTGGTGATTTTTTGAAATGCCCTGGCATTTTTAATAAAGCTCTAAAGACTACAGAATAATAGAAATATAAAAGAAAAATAAAAGAGAGAGAGAGAGTTAGTACCTGGCCTCACCTATGCAGCCACCTGGCCGGCCCACCTGGCGGCCCAGCCATCTGGCCCAGTCCACCACCGCAACACCTCTGTCGTCTTCCTCCTCTGCCAGAAGGAGAAGCAGGTGTGTGCGGCGCGCACAGCCACCCGCGGCCACCTCCTGCTTCTGCCAACGCCCTGGACGACTCCAGACGACGCCATGCACCCCCTGGACCTCTCTCACTCTCTCCCGACCCCTTCCCCCTCCTTTGCTCTCTCTCCCTCTCGCGCCCGAGCGGAGTCCGTCGCCGCTGTTCACTACCACCGCATCCACCGAGCTCCCCTCGCCCCTCTGTTTTGTCCAACGAGCTCGCCTCGACGCCGTGGATCACCAAGACGAAGCACGCGCTTGCGGGATGCCTGAAACGTCACCATCGAGCTCATCATCGTCCTCTGCCCCGATGATCACCGCCCATCGATTTGCCACCTCCGATGCTTCCCCGACCCCACTGGGCTTCTTTGCGAGTCCTCTGTGAGCTCCTCTGCCGTTCGCCCTTTTCCCCGTCGCTCCGCACGTTCCCTAGCGCTAGCGCTGCCGTGCCCGAAGCTCGCCGCCGTCGTGCCTCATTGCCGGCGTGGCTAGAGCCACCACAGCTCGAAGCCGAGCACACCGTTGTGCTCAGTGCAGCTCCAGGAGCCCGTAGTGGCCACCAGCTCCACCTCCCATGCACCGTAGCGCCTAAACCGTCGATGGCCGAACTCCGGCAGCCGCAAAACAGCTAGCCGTCGTCAGCTCCGGCCACCACATCTGCTGTCACTTGTTTCTTTGGATCCGCCTCCCCCCCAGGAACCCATAGGAGCAAACCGACCATCGATTGGTGCTTCGTAGCGAGTGCACGGTGCACCTCCGCCGTCGGCTCTGGTCGTCGCTGGTGCAACTCCGGCGTGCTGACGTGGCAACTTCATTAGCCACTAACAACCCATTAATCAAGCTCAGTGACACTGACAGCTAGGCCCGGCTATCTAATTAAATGTAGATTAGTTTCTGTTTAGTTTTAATTAATCTCAGTGGGCCCACGCGTCAGCTTTGACCAAGCTGACGTGGCTGTTGACTGGGCCCACATGTCAGCGACACTAACCAGCCCCAGTCACTGACCAATGGGCCCTACTGGTCAGGTTTGACCTGGCGGTGCCTGTTGACCTGCTGAGGTCAGCATGACCTAATGCTGATGTAGTAAACATTTTCTGGAATTAAAATACATCAGAAATGATTTATAAGTTTCAGAAAATGATCTAAACTTCTAAAATTCATAGAAATTCAACCATAACTCCAAATGAAATAAGTTATATATGAAAAATGATCAGAAAAATCCAATCTATCAATCTGCATTGGTTTCATGCATGTTTAAGCAACTTGAACCTGTTGTTTATATCAAAACATGATAATGCACTTTATTAAGTCATAATTCCAATTTGTACTTGAACCTTGGGTTCAAACTAACTCAAACCCATCTGATTATAGTTGCATTAGCCCAACACACTCATTTTGCCATGTCATGATCATGCATCATATTGTGCATTGCATTGATTGTATTTCTTCTCTGTTGCCGGTTTTCCCCCCTTCTCGGTAGACATGTTCGGACGATGAGTTCGATGACACCAATGAAGAGCTATATTATCTTCAGAAGTGCCAGGCAAGCAAAACCCCCTTGTTCATTCCGATACAATCCTACTCTCTCGCTCCTGCTCTATTTTACTGCATTACAACAACGATTCATCTGTTCCTTGCTGCGGTAGCTGAACCCCTTTATCCTCTGCATGACCTGTCATTGCCACAGTAAATAGATGAAACCCACTAGCATGAGTAGGAATTGTTTGAGCCCTGTTGTGCCTACACATTCATGCTTGATTGTCATGCCTGCTACAGCTTAGAGTTGAGTCAGGTCTGATTCATCGGGGATGAATCAGAGGTGTGTGAACATGTCCTACTGTGTGTGAGCTAAGTGTGTGAACACGATTTGGTAAAGGTAGCGGTGAGAGGCCATGTAGGAGTACATGGTGGGTTGTCTCATTGAAGCCGTCCTCAGGAACTGAGTTCTGTGTTTGTGATCCATGAAACAGCTACTACCATGCATTGGGCCCTGAAATATGACCCCGCTCGACTTCTAAATCACCTTTGTCCTCTGTCCAAGAGTTATAAGTAGTTTCTGGTGTTCGTAGTATGCTAGAGGCCGTGCGCAGTGTTGACCGGAGGGGTGGGCTGTGATGCGGTAGGCATGTGGTCGGGTATACCGGGCGCCCGTTTGGTGTCGCGGAACCCTGTACACATCGTTCGGGGCCGTATGTGGAAACCTCGGCCGGACTCCTTGCGAATGGAACCAGAATAGGCGATAAACCTGGACTAGAGACTTGAGTGTTTAGGTAGGTCGTGGTCTACACCCACGCCGACTTTCGCTTGAAGTCTGCCGAGCACATGTCGTGTGCAGACGCTAAGTGCTGGAAACATGTACGAAGAAGTACACCCCTGCAGGGTTAACATCATCTATTCGAATAGCCGTATCCGCGGTAAAGGACTTCTGGGTTGCCTATAACAGTTCATAGACAAGTGAAAGTGGATACTCTAAAATACGCAAGATAAGCGTGAGTGCTATGGATGGCGTTCTCGTAGGGAGACGAAAGCGGATCCATAGTGGTGTATTGATATGGTGAATATGTGGACTCGTGTGCGCCACCTCAAAAGAGTTACTTGCAGTCGTAGTTCAGGATAGCGGTCGAGTCAAAGCTGGCTTGCTGCAGTTAAACCCCACCATCCCCTTTGTTGATAATGATGCATATGTAGATAGTTCTGATGTAAGTCTTGCTGGGTACATTTGTACTTACGTTTGCCTATTTTATGTTTTTGTAGAGACTTCAGTCTCACTAGTAGTTCCGTGTGGACTTCGACGTTTAGCTTGTTACCTCAGCTACGATCTTGTGCCCTCGGCAGGATCTGGTAGTTAGTCAGGCTACTCAGCCTTTTTCATTTGTAGATGTCTATACTTAGACATGTTAAGCTTTCGCTTGTGCTTTGACTTGTATGCTCTGAATCTTGGGTCATGAGACCCATGTTTGTAATATCTCGCTCCTCGGAGCCTATTGAATAAATACTTGAGTTGCAGAGTCATGTTGTGATGCCATGTTGTATTTGCACATATCGAGCATATTGTGTGTATGTTATTGAAATGCTTGGTATGTTTGGGGTCTGACTATCTAGTTGTTTATCCTTGGTAGCCTCTCTTACCGGGAAATGTCTCCTAGTGCTTCCACTGAGCCTTGGTAGCTTGCTACTGCTCCGGAACACTTAGGCTGGCCGGCATGTGTCCGTCTTCATTCCTGTGTCTGTCCCTTCGGGGAAATGTCACGCGGTGTCTATCGAAGTCCTGTTAGCCTGCTACAGCCCGGTTTACCGGAGTCCTGCTAGCCCAGTTGCTTCAGCCCGGATTCACTCGTTGATGACCGACATGTTCATTGTTGGGTCATGTATGCCTGTCCCTGTAAGTTAGTGCCACTTTGGGTTCACGACTAGCCATGTTAGTCCGGGCTCCTTGTCATATGGATGCTAGCGACACTGTCATATACGTGTGCCAAAAGGCGCAAACGGTCCCGGGCCTGGTAAGGCGACACCCGTGGGAATACCGTGCGTGAGGCCGCAAAGTGATATGAGGTGTTACATGCTAGATCGGTGTGGCATTGAGTCGGGGTCCTGACAGGTTTGGTAGCAGAGCCTGACTGCTTGTAGGATTACCAAGCCAAACTGGTCGAAGTTGAGTCTAGAAATTCTTTAGTTATATAAGGGAATTGATTGTGGGATGGAACGTAAGGCTCTTTTTACTCCTTATACCTTGTGCCCTTCTGATCTGAGTCATCTTATCTTTCCTACGGGGTTAAGAAACTAGGCATTCTCTTCTTTTTATCAGGATCACGTGTTACTAATCCGTAGACTCATAGAATTGTTGGACTTAAGCCTCGGTTCAGTTCCTACTACTTTTGTATGTTAACTGTTGATCTCGAAACCTTGACATTGTGTTTCTGAGTGGCTATGCCACCATTTTTGTAGCATGTCTCAAATCTTTTTGAGCATTTACAGCCGTTATGCTGTCCGAGTCATCCCAGGTTTCTAAATAATCTGATGCAATTGGAAAATCATTTCCCTCTGTTTTCGATGACCTTTCTGGCCAGGTTAACCACACTAAATGGTGAGTTGAGGTACTATATTGCCTCGACGTATATGTTGGAGCTATTATTATGACCCTAGATGTCTAGAGTATCACCTAGTAATCTGGCCATGTTCTGTGCTCCAGTGTGATGATTCTGGCCATCATTCTCGAAAGCATCCCGTGATGCCATTTAGTTGATAGGTATTCTATTCCTAGGCTCTTGAACCAAAAATTCACCCCATTTACCTCTTATTGATAGTGTTTGCTAGTCCCTTTAGGAAATTAGTAACCTTTGCAATAGTCCTCGAGGTCCGTGGTATTTCCTTCTTCCAAATACTATGAACCACTTACGACAGATGTTTGTTGGATCAAAAGATCACAATAGGAGTGCTCTCGATGGGTTCTCCATTCTATATTGCGACTCTGCCAGTTCAACCTTTCTGCATGGGTTATCCAGAAGAAATATGTTGAATTCGTTCGACATGCTAGTCCATGCATCCACAACTCAGAAAATCATATGTTCTTTTGGGATTGTCCCTCTTTAGTTGTCTTCTGACCCTCGTCTATCAATTGATAGTCAAGAGTATGCGTGCGTTCATTCATTGATGCCTATTACTCTTGTGGTCTGTCAAGCCATTCTATTCCAGAATGGCTAGGAGAAACAAACTCCAGTATCTCATCCATCTCGAAGAATGGATCAAAGTAGTTGTACTCCGCAGATCAAAATGCCAATCCAGCTTTTGGTCTGTTATACCCTGAAGTATTACCCACTTTATGTCAGGAATGTCATGAGAATTGCACCTTCTCTTATGAATTCTTGACGTAGTGATACTTCTCGCCATCATTATTCATTCCTTGGTTCCGTGTTGTCGCAACCGGGATGCCGACAAGTGAATCATGATGTGTGAAATCTATACTCCCAGCAACTCCGTTGCTTTGTAGTTAAATGGACGATGACCTCATTCCTAGCGTGTTGATTATTGAATCACCACCCTAAGGTTGATTGTGCTACCTAGTCCTTATTTCCGGTGCACTTTTCAATCAGTGAGTTAGGATAGTGCGAATCCTCACAGTTTTGATCATATCATCTTGCCCTGAAAAGCAAGATTGTTCTCGAGCTTAGTAACATATAAGTGGTTCGTTATTTTCTGAATATCCTCTTGGAAGTATCACCAGGTTGTCACCTGACCGCTATGTTTGAGTTCGTGATCAAGTTGGTTTCTTGTAACCACCCCTTCTCCAAGGATCTGTGTGGGGTACCCCTGAGCTAGTTGGTTAAGCTAAACAACAACTTGGAGAGTGGGAAGATGGAAGCTTGTCCAACTTAGCTCATTTCAAGGATTATATTTGTGTGTGTTGAAGAAAGATGATATCTTCACCGATGGATCCCCATGATCAGTTAATGGACCTATCATCTTATCCAATCTTTGATTTGAGCGTGGGCTATTCTCAAATCAAATCAGAACCAACGATGTTCGTAATGTTCTCTTACCCGTGGTTTTTCCTCGAGCATATTCCATTATATCCTTTGGTCTGACCAATACTATCACCTTGTTCACATAGTTATGGAATTCCATCTCCATGGGAATCTGGATAAATTGTTGTTGAGTCCATCGACAACATCCTTGTATTTTCCATAATTTTGTTGAACATTAAGCTAGTGTTGGAAACTTTTGAAAGCATTTCTTCATGCTAGCTCATGAAGCATATGTTCGGATGTAAGAAGTGACTTCCTCCAGTTCATGTGCATTTGATGCAAGTTGTCGCCGTGGATTCAAGTAAGGCAATGTTGCTTCCTCTGGAATCATCCCAAGTCAGTCATGCATGTGCGAAGTATACATTGGTTTGTGAGATTAGCTACCTTCATTCCATATGCATTCCTAGCACACCAAGCCACTGATTGATTTGTTCAAGGAGAAGAAGTTCCTTCTTAAGAGCAAGACTTATGCAAGGACTTCGATATCCTCGATGATGGTTTCCCTCCTGAACTCGGTAGTGTTTTATTATAAGACTACTGTGTGGTCATGCTTGTCCCGGACAACGTGTTCACATGTTGTAGCAGAACCAGCTCATGTTTTGGATCTTGCTATCGTAGTTCATTCCCCGAGAATCTCACAACATCATCTTGTTGATTTGTGTTGCAAACTTTCTTCTTCTTTTTTTCTAGACTTGATGAGTCTGGAATATTCCGACACCAACCAGATCTGAATCTCAGGCAGATAGGATGATTGGAACATTTCCCAAGAACTACAATATTGGTCTCTCTGTAACCCGGTAAAGTGGATGTCGTGGCCAACACACCCAACCGGAAGACCCATTATTGTAGTATCTTGATTGAGGAAGTTGGCCACCTCCCCATGAGGATTTCATAGGATTCACCTCTGTAGTTATTCCTTATGGATTCTTGTGCTCCCAAAGTCCGACCTTTTACTTGATGTTCTGGGAACCAAACCATTTTAATTAATGGGTTGCACCTGCACATCAAGGAGAACATAAGAAGCGGAGTGCTAAATGTCTCTCGGTCGATCATCCAGACTTTGTTTACTTGGCTTCGTTAAGGTGAAATCTGAGAAAGTGTTATCTCCTTTTGCATCTGCGTCGTCCATCACCATTCATCATGGTAGTATGTTGTGTTGCCAGGATCCTTGACATGGATATTGGTAAGACCTGGATGAATAAGGAAATGCTCAAAGTTCTTGAGAGCACGTGCAAGTGTTGGGTTTTATCATCGGCATTAATTGCATAGTGCTCTCAGTTTTCGTCGGTTATTCAAACAGTGGATTAACTCTCTACTGATGGGGTTCCTCCCCAGTTACCAAAATCATTCCCATCATTTGCATGTTGTTCCCAGCTTGCACCGCCATCGTGCCACCCTACTCTGGATTATCTTTCTCAGTAATTGCTGATCAGGATCATTTTCAAAAGTGGTCCTACCATGGGTCTCATCCATTTTCGGTGATAAGCAAAATCATGCCTTATGTTGTCTTCAACAAGGTAATCCACATCATCCATACTAGTCCGAGTATGCCATTCTTTCGAACTCCACCAAACGATTGCTATGATTTGCCTTAGGCTGATATAGAGAGTC
Organism: Triticum dicoccoides; assembly: GCF_002162155.2. Taxonomy (NCBI): domain Eukaryota; kingdom Viridiplantae; phylum Streptophyta; class Magnoliopsida; order Poales; family Poaceae; genus Triticum; species Triticum dicoccoides. The sequence goes on from NC_041383.1 coordinate 362,714,341, forward strand.
TCAATGATCTATATATCAAAGGTAATTCTTTTTGCCACTTAAGGTAAAAATTCTATGAATCACCCTCCTCCAAGATGTCTCGTTATAGTATCATGGCAACTCAACTCCTCGCTACGTTGACAACCGTTCACCACCTTCTTAAGCGTGAAATTGTTGTCTACCTAGTGAACCTTCATCATCTGCTTCACTCCATCCCTTTTGGATGAATGCTTCGTATCTCATCTCGAGAGATGTTCCTAACTCTCACCCCATGATTTGGTCTTGAATACTCGATCGTCGAGGGGATCGTTTTCTGTAGGGTCTCCTTCTGTCATCATTGTGTTGGATGAAGACCTCGCAAGCAAGGACGTCAAGATCAATTTGAGTCGACAAATCAACAACCTCGAGAAGATAGTTGGATCATGAAGTTTGTCATGCTTAGTGTCCCCTTTGTCTTCTTACCTCACGTCTTGAATCTCGGGACGAGATTCTTGTTTAGTGGGGGTGAGTTGTCACATCCCTAGCTTCTGGCAATGCACTAGTGCTAGTCTTTGGTGATGCATCATGTTTACTTTTATAGAAAGTTGAAATGGGGATTGTCCAAACCCTAGCATTAAAGGAATTCACTAGGTTCACCTAAAATATTTTCAGTAAGTCCAAATGGCTTTCAAAAATGTTCATCATTTATGGGAAATACTGTAAACAGTAGCCAGAGGTGACACACATTTTTCCATGACATATTTGGGCTCTGAATTAAATCATACTCTATTTGAATTTGGACATTTAAATTCTATAATATATTTTAAATGTCCAAATAATCCTAAACTGAATTGTTCCATGTTGGTTATATTCTAAATAGTGGGCATGAGCAGTTTGGTGATTTTTGGAAATGCCCTGGCATTTTTAATAAAGCCCTAAAGACTACAGAATAATAGAAATAGAAAAGAAAAATAAGAGAGAGAGAGAGAGTTAGTACCTGGCCTCACCTGTGCAGCCACCTGGCCGGCCCACCTGGCGGCCCAGCCATCTGGCCCAGTCCACCACCGCAACACCTCTGTCGTCTTCCTCATCTGCCAGAAGGAGAAGCAGCTGCGTGCGGCGCGCACAGCCACCCGCGGCCACCTCCTACTTCTGCCGACGCCCTGGACGACTCCAGACGACGCCACACCCCCTTGGACCTCTCTCACTCTCTCCCGACCCCTTCCCCCTCCTCTGCTCTCTCTCCCTCTCGCGCCCGAGCGGAGTCCGTCACCGCCGTTCACTGCCACCGCGTCCACCGAGCTCCCCTCGCCCCTCTGTTTTGTCCAACGGGCTCGCCTCGATGCAGTGGATCACCAAGACGAAGCACGCGCTCACGGGATGCCTGAAACGTCGCCATCGAGCTCATCATCGTCCTCTGCCCCAACGATCGCCACCCGTCGATTCGCCGCCTTCGACGCTTCCCTGACCCCGCTGGGCTTCTCTGCGAGTCCTCTGTGAGCTCCTCTACCGTTCGCCCTTTTCCCCGTCGCTCCGCATGTTCCCTAGCGCTAGCGCTGTCGTGCCCGAAGCTCACCGCTGCCGTGCCTCATCGCCGGCGTGGCTAGAGCCACCACAGCTCAAAGCTGAGCACACCGCTGTGCTCAGCGCAGCTCCAGGAGCCCGTAGCGCCCACCAGCTTCACCTCCCATGCATCGTAGCGCGTAAACCGTCGATGGCCGAACTCCGACAGCCGCAAAAGAGCTCGCCGTCGTCAGCTCCGGCCACCACAGCTGTTGTCACTTGTTGCTTTGGATGCGCCTCACCCCCAGGAACCCATAGGAGCAAACCATGCATCGAATGGTGCTTCGTAGCGAGTGCACGGTGCACCTCCGCCGTCGGCTGTGGTCGTCGCCGGCGCAACTCCGGCGTGCTGACGTGGCGACTTCATTAGCCACTAACAACCCCTTAATCAAGCTCAGTGACACTGACAGCTGGGCCCCGCTGTCTAATTAAACGTAGATTAGTTTCTGTTTAGTTTTAATTAATCTCAGTGGGCCCACGCATCAGCTTTGACCAAGCTGACGTGGCTGTTGACTGGGCCCACATGTCAGCGACACTAACCAGCCCCAGTCACTAAACAGTGGGCCCCACTGGTCAGGTTTGACCTGGCGGCGCCTATTGACCTGCTGAGGTCAGCATGACCTAATGCTGACGCAGTAAACATTTTATGGAATTAAAATAAATCAGAAATGATTTATAAATTTCAGAAAATGATCTAAACTTCTAAAATTCATAAAATTCAACCGTAACTCCAAATGAAATAAGTTATATATGAAAAATGATCGAAAATCCAATCTATCCATCTGCACTGGTTTCATGCATGTTTAAGCAACTTAAACCTTCTGTTTATATCAAGACATGATAATGCACTTTATTAAGTCATAATTTCAATTTGTACTTGAACCTTGGGTTCAAACTAACTCAAACCCATATGATTATAGTTGCATTAGCCCAACACACTCATTTTGCCATGTCATGATCATGCATCATACTGTGCATTGCATTGATTGTATTTCTTCTCTGTTGCCGGTTTTTGCCCCCTCTCGGTAGACATGTTCCGACGAGGAGTTCGATGACACCGATGAAGAGCTATATTATCTTCAGAAGTGCCAGGCAAGTAAAACCCCCTTGTTCATTCCGATACAATTCTACTCTCTCGCTCCTGCTCTATTTTACTGCATTAGGACAACAACGATTCATCTGTTACTTGCTGCAGTAGCTGAACCCCTTTATCCTCTGCACGACCTGTCATTGCCACAGTAAATAGATGAAAGCCACTGGCATGAGTAGGAATTGTTTGAGCCCTGTTGTGCCTACTCATTCATGCTTGATTGTCATGCCTGCTACTGCTTAGAGTTGAGTCAGGTCTGATTCATCGGGGATGAATCAGAGGTGTGTGAACATGTCCTACTGTGTGTGAGCTAAGTGTGTGAACACGATTTGGTAAAGGTAGCGGTGAGAGGCCATGTAGGAGTACATGGTGGGTTGTCTCATTGAAGCCGTCCTCAGGAACTGAGTTCTGTGTTTGTGATCCATGAAACAGCTACTACCATGCATTGGGCCCTGAAATATGACCTCGCTCGACTTCTTAATCACCCTTGTCCTCTGTCCAGGAGTTGCAAGTAGTTTCTGGTGTTTGTAGTATGCTGGAGGCCGTGCGCAGCGCTGACCGGAGGGGTGGGCTGTGATGCGGTAGGCACGTGGCCGGGTATACCGGGCACCCGTTTGGTGTCGCGGAACCCTGTACACATCATTCGGGGCTGTATGTGGAAACCTTGGCCGGACTCCCTGCGAATGGAACCTGAATAGGCGATAAACCTGGACTTGAGACTTGAGTGTTTAGGTAGGTCGTGGTCTACACCCACGTCGGCTTTCGCTTGAAGTCTGCCGAGCACATGTCGTGTGCAGACGCTAAGTGGTGGAAACATGTATGAAGAAGTACACCCCTGTAGGGTTAACATCATCTATTCGAATAGCCGTGTCCGCGGTAAAGGACTTCTGGGTTGCCTATAACAGTTCATAAACAAGTGAAAGTGGATACTCTAAAATACGCAAGATAAGCGTGAGTGCTATGGATGGCGTTCTTGTAGGGAGACGAAAGCGGATCCATAGTGGTGTATTGATATGGTGAATATGTGGACTCGTGTGCGCCACCTCAAAAGAGTTACTTGCAGTCGTAGTTCAGGATAGCCGCCGAGTCAAAGCTGGCTTGCTGCAGTTAAACCCCACCATCCCCTTTGTTGATAATGATGCATATGTAGATAGTTCTGATGTAAGTCTTGCTGGGTACATTTGTACTTACATTTGCCTATTTTATGTTTTTGCAGAGACTTCAGTCTCACTAGTAGTTCCGTGTGGACTTCGACGTTTAGCTTGTTACCTCAGCTACGATCTTGTGCCCTTGGCAGGATCTGGTAGTTAGTCAGGCTACTCAGCCTTTTTCATTTGTAGATGTCTATACTTAGACATGTTAAGCTTCTGCTTGTGCTTTGACTTGTATGCTCTGAATCTTGGGTCATGAGACCCATGTTTGTAACATCTCCCTCCTCGGAGCCTATTGAATAAATACTTGAGTTGCAGAGTCATGTTGTGATGCCATGTTGTATTTGCACATATCGAGCATATTGTGTGTATGTTATTGAAATGCTTGGTATGTGTGGGGTCTGACTATCTAGTTGTTTATCCTTGGTAGCCTCTCTTACCGGGAAATGTCTCCTAGTGCTTCCACTGAGCCTTGGTAGCTTGCTACTGCTCCGGAACACTTAGGCTGGCCGGCATGTGTCCTTCTTCACTCCTGTGTCTGTCCCTTCGGGGAAATGTCACGCGGTGTCTATCGAAGTCCTGTTAGCCTGCTACAGCCCGGTTTACCGGAGTCCTGCTAGCCCAGTTGCTTCAGCCCGGATTCACTCATTGATGACCTACACGTTCGTTGTTGGGTCATGTATGCCTGTCCCTGTAAGTTAGTGCCACTTTGGGTTCACGACTAGCCATGTCAGTCTGGGCTCCTTGTCATATGGATGCTAGCGATACTATCATATATGTGTGCCAAAAGGCGCAAACGGTCTAGGGCCTGGTAAGGCGACACCTGTGGGAATACCGTGCGTGAGGCCGCAAAGTGATATGAGGTGTTACATGCTAGATCGGTGTGGCATTGAGTCGGGGTCCTGACAGTTTTTGTATCAGAGCCTGACTGCCTGTAGGATTACCAAGCCAAACTGGTCGAAGTTGAGTCTAGAAATTCTTTAGTTATATAAGGCAATTGATTGTGGGATGGAACGTAAGGCTCTTTTTACTCCTTATACCTTGTGCCCCTCTGATCTGAGTCATCTTATCTTTCCTACGGGGTTAAGAAACTAGGCTTTCTCTTCTTTTTATCAGGATCACGTGTTACTAATCCGTAGACTCATAGAATTGTTGGACTTAAGCCTCGGTTCAGTTCCTACTACTTCTGTATGTTAACTGTTGATCTCGAAACTTTGATATTGTGTTTCGTGGCTCTCCTGGATGTTTTCAGGGTATAAGAGTATATATAGGTGAAGGAACTAGGTCAGGGGAGCTACGAGGGTCCCACGAGGCACTACTAGAAAAAAGGCTGTTAGTGGCGCACTAGTTTTTTCTATTAATGGCGCACTATAGGTGCGCCACTATTAACACGCCAATAGTAACAAATAGTAATGGCGCACCTCTGGTGCGCCATTAGTATCCCAGATAATAGTGGCGCACCACATAGTGCGCCATTACTATGCCTAGAAGTGCGCCATTACTATCTGACTTAGTAATGGTGCACCACATAGAAGTGCACCATTACTAACAATTTTTTTTCAAATTTTTTTAGAATTTTTTTTCCGTGTTTTTAATCTCGGGTCACTATGGCTTAATCTCGGTTCAATATGCTTAATCTCAAGTCAAATCGCACTCCATGGTCAAACTTCCTGGAAGGTCACCCATCCTCACACTACTCCAGCCCAAGCACGCTTAACTTCTCAGTTCTATCCAACCCCAGCACCAGCTCACTTAACATGCACTTGTTGATATATCTATCATATCAATCCTATTAAACCTTGTTGATGTCTAGGCCTTTGTTCATGTTCATGAGTGTGATGTAATTTTGAAAAAAGATTTCAAACTTCCCGGTCATATTATGTATCATATTTTGAACATTTTTTCCAAAAAAAATTGAAACCAATTTTTTTCTGTTACTAGTGGCACACCTAGCAAATGGTGTGCCATTACTAAGTTTGAATTTTTTTTCCATTTCCCCCCAATAGATCTTAAAAGCCCCGTATCTTTTATTATGTTAGGTTTTTGGGGACTCTAAAAATCTTCAACGGGGTTCCCCCGGTTGAATTTGGATGTAACTTTTCGAGTAGATGATTTTTCATATAAAAAACTTTTAAATCCGAGTTCGTATGCAAAAGTTATGCCCATTTTACTAAATTCCGGAGAGATTTTGCAAATAAAGTCGAAATTCATATTTGTAAATTTTCCCAATAACTAGACCACATATCACACAGAAACTTATTTTCTTTTATTTTTTTGACATTTCCATCATTTTCTTTTATTTTTTTAAACTAAAAAGGCAGTCCAGGGGGGTGCATTTGGTGAAATTTTTCGAACTTTCCGGTCATATTACGTATCATATTTTGAACATTTTTGCATACGAACCTTGGTCAAAGTTAGCAATGGCACACCTTCACAAAGTGCACCATTACTATGTGTATGACTTGGTAAAACCTTGGTCAAAGTTAGTAATGGCGCACTTTGTATAGGTGCGCCATTACTAAGTTTGACATAGTAATGGCGCACCTATGCAAAGTGCGCCATTACTAAGTTTGACCAAGGTTTGACCCAGTCATACACATAGTTATGGCGCACTTTGTAAAGGTGCGCCATTACAATGTCAACTTAGTAATGGCGCACCTATACAAAGTGTGCCATTACTATGTGTATGACTAGGTCAAACCTTGGTCAAAGTTAGTAATGGCGCACTTTTCACCTGGTGCGCCATTACTTTTTTGGTTACTAATGGCGCACCTACATATGGTGTGCCATTACTATTTAGTAATGGCGCACCACATGTATAGTGCGCCATTAATGTCCATGTTAGCTATAGCCATTTTTCTAGTAGTGAGGGTGGGGGCACGCCCTACCCCCTGGGTGCGCCCTCCTGCCTCGTGGCCGCCTCGTTGCATCTCCGACTTCATCCAAGTCCTTTGGTTTGCTTTCGGTCCAAGAAAAATCATCGCGAAAGTTTAATTCCGTTTGGTATTCGTTTTCTGTGAAACTCTAAAATAGGCAAAAAAAACAGAAACTGGCACTGGGCCCTCGGTTAATAGGTTCATCCCAAAATAATATAAAATAGCATATAAATGCCTATTAAAGATCCAAAACAAATAATATAATAGCATGGAACAATAAAAAATTATAGATACATTGGAGACGTATCAAGCATCCCCAAGCTTAATTCATGCTCGTCCTCGAGTAGTAAATGATAAAAACAGAATTTTTGATGTGGAATGCTACCTAACATATGTATCCATGTAATTTTCTTTATTATGGCATGAATGTTCAGGTCCGAAAGATTCAAGACAAAATTTTAATATTGACATAAAAATAATAACACTTCAAGCATACTAACAAAGCAATCATGTCTTCTCAAAATAACATGGCCGAAGAAAGCTATCCCTACAAAATCATGTAGTCTGGCTATGCTCTATCTTCATCACACAAAATATTTAAATCATGCACAACCCTGATGACAAGCCAAGCAATTGTTTCATACTTTTGATGTTCTCAAACTTTTTCAATCTTCACGCAATACATGAGCGTGAGCCATGGGTATAGCACTTTAGGTGGAATAGAATGGTGGTTGGGGAGAAGACAAAAAGGAAACGATAGTCTCACATCAACTAGGCATATCAACAGGCTATGAAGATGCCAATCAATAGATATCGATGTGAGTGAGTAGGGATTGCCATGCAATGGATGGACTAGAGCTATAGGTGTATGAAAGTGTAGCGACTCGATCCCAATGGATCGAAGTCTCTGTGCTTAAGTGTCATCCCTTGATCGGTATGCTGACACACATAGTACTCGAGGAATTATAACAGAGTTCAATCACACACTTATTACATCGAGGTCCTCATAAAGAGTATTTATTACAGAAATAATATGGCTGAAGGCCATCTAAATAAAGTAACCGTGGAAGCTTCAATAATAAATGAGTCCATCAACTCCACGGCATAACTGAGTGCATGATAACGACCTAGCGCACCTTATTCTTCGTTGGAAAACTCTACAACATGAGACGTTGTAGCTGTGTAGGTTAGCACATGGAATATGCTGGCAGAGTCACACTGTAGAGCAAATGAATGAAAGAAACTATATCTACATGCATATTTGGCTGGTGGAGGCTCTAAGTTTAATTTTGCATAAAACTAATTTTTCCCTACAACAAAGGAATAAGTTTTATTTACTACCAAGTTTATGCCATATTGAGAAGGTTCCTCCAACTCAATCCCAAAATTAACCAAGTATAATCAATAAACCCAACACATTAATTAAAGAGTGATGAGATCAAAAAAATATTCACTTCCGGATACTCAAATTGTCCATAATCGGGGACACGGCTAACCATGATTAGTGTGTACACTCTGTAGAGGTTTGCGCACTTTTCCCCACAAGACTCGACCACATCCATGATCGGAAGATTGAGACATAGTCTTTCTGAAGCATTAACTCTTTACTCCGGGTAGACCGGTACACCTACTTTCCCCTACATCTGCTAGTCTACTATTGAAAGAGGTCACACAACTTACTCAACTATGCCAGAGCCCATAATGGCTTGTGGCTGCACACGGAAATTTCTAGGCATGAAATACCATATGATCCCTTTGAGCCCAGGTGGCGGACCTAGGGTAATCACACGGGTACTCCGGGATTCCCATGGGCAAGCACTGGCTTCTCCAGGTGCCCCAAACAATCCACCCAAATGTGTATTAAAGTTGCCACCTTAATGTTGTCCAAAAATTATTCTGTCTCTCATCTTGCATGAATCTCACGAACCAATCCCCGTCTACCAGCATGGCTAAGCAATTACGAGCATAACGTATAATCCCGGGGTGATCAAAGGTAATAGGTTCCTACATCATGAACTACAACCAAACCACACGTTCCCAATCCTACTCTTGCAAATCTTTGAGGGGTAAAACTAATGCATGGTAAAAACTGGGTATTGAAAAGTATGATCAAAGTGTAACTTGCCTTGATGACGGTAGGAAAACTCTAGGTATTCGTAGTAACAAGCTTCGCACTCCGGAAAATCTATCGTAAACAAACAATAGCATACATAAGCACTCAAGCAAGAGATGCAAAGAGAAACCGAAGAAAAGAATCCAAAAAAACACAAAACAAGCAAATAACTAACCTAAACAGAAAATAAATTTTAACATCTTTGTAATTATGTGGATTAGATCTTAACATAAGGTACATGTGATTAGCTATGATTTGCAAAAAGAATCAACTAAAATGGAGCTATGAAACTCAAGATATGAACAAAAGAAGAATAAATGCAAATCTGAACTAAACTCAAATTTTAAACTTTCAAAACATGCTCAAGTGGGATTACTGGATAAATGAGATCGCTCTGAAGATTTTGGTGATGGTTTCATCGAATTTGGACAAATGAGCAAAAAGTTGTGCTAGTTTGAAACATAAGGACTAATTTGTAAATAACTACAAATAGGTCCCTGACAGAAAAAAACTAAAATAAAAGAAAAAATATCGAACGAACATTCACTATAGAACCTAGAACGAAAACCGTTCGTTGCAGAAGCTTAAGCGGTGAATGTTCACTAAACATAAAAAACAGAAATGATCTAACCCGTTGGATCGAGATCCGATGAACGAGATTGGATCGGGGCTACCGGCAGCGATGGAGGTCGACGGCGGTGAGGCGGACGGCGGTGGCAGCTTTGGTTCGGGCGGGGCAGCGGCAGCGTGGCTCCAGCAGCGATGGCGACGACTTGCGGCACGGGCGGCGAGTGCGTGCGGAGGCGGCTCAGTGGCGAGTGCGTGTGGCGGCGACGGCTCCAGCTGGGAAGGAGATGGGGCTAGGAGGCTGGTATTTAAGGAGGGGGAGGCTTCTTGGGGGAGAGGGCGAGAAGGCGGCGAGGAGGAGTCCAAGCGGGACTCGCCGGCCGCGGCGCGTGCTCCGGCCGGAGTCGGTCGGGCTAGGCGGGCTCGGCTGGGCCGCGGCCTTGCGGGGGTGCTGGGCCGGCCCAGTTCGGCGGTAAGTTTTTTTAAACATTTTCCAGAGAAAAAAAAAATGAAAAACAAATATAAATACTTACCTAAACATACCAGAAAAATTCACATAATAATATGGCCTTATTTGTGACCTAGTGAACATTTTTCTGGGCCTAAATGCTTAAACTAAAAACAAACATTTTAGTTCTAATTACTCCGCAAATAAATGAATAAACTAGCAAATAAAATCAAATAAAATATCCAAAATTTCAAAATTCAATTTCCAATATTTCTTTGCTGTTTTTGAAGAAGTCCTTTTATCTTCTCTCTTTATTTTGAAATAAGTGGAAAAGAATTTTGAAAACAATTTGATCTAATTTACCAGATTTTGATAAATCAAAAATGGACTTTTTGTGAAACCTCCAACTCTCTCAAATTGGTCCTTGAGTTGCTTAAGGTCTCTTGGATCAAAATGCAACTAAAACAAATGAAACAAAATGCATAAATCATGGATCCATGTGAATGATCTATGAATAACATCGAAATTGAAAATTGGGATGTTACAGAAAGCTTAAAAAGAAATTAAGTGGGTGTGCATCCAACTTCCTTGCTCATGAAGACCTAGGGCACTTTGAGGAAGTCCATCATTGGAATATATAAGCGAAGTTCTATAATGAAAAATTCCCACTAGTATATGAAAGTGACAACATAGGAGACTCGCTATCATGAAGATCATGGTGCTATTTTGAAGCACAAGTGTGGAAAAAGGATAGTAACATTGCCCCTTCTCTCTTTTTCTCTCATTTTTTGGGCCTTCTCTTTTCTTATGGCCTCTTTTTTCTTTTTTCTTTTTCTTTTTCGTCCAGAGTCTCATCTCAACTTGTGGGGGAATCATAGTCTCCATCATCCTTTCCTACCATGGGACAATGCTTTAATAATGAAGATCATCACACTTTTATTTACTTACAACTCAAGAATTACAACTCGATACTTAGAGCAAAATATGACTATGTGAATGCCTCCGGCGGAGTACCGGGATGCAATGAATCAAGAGTGACATGTATGAAAAAAAATTATGAACGGTGGCTTTGCCACAAATACGATGTCAACTGCATGATCATGAAAAGTAATATGACAATGATGAAGCGTGTCATAATAAACAGAACGGCGGAAAATTACATGGCAATATATCTCGGAATGGTTATGGAAATACCATAATAGGTAGGTATGGTGGTTGTTTTGAGGAAGGTATATGGTGGGTGTATGGTATCAGCGGAAATTGCACGACACAAGAGAGGCTAGCAATGGTGGAAGGGTGAGAGTGCGTATAATCCATGGACTCAACATTAGTCATAAAGAACTCACATACTTATTGCAAAAATCTATTAGTTATCAAAATGAAGTACTAGGCGCATGCTCCTAGAGGAATAGATTGGTAGGAAAATACCATCGCTCGTCCCTGACCGCCATTCATAAGGAAGACAATCGATAAATAAATCATGCTCCAACTTCATCACATAACGGTTCACCATACTAGCATGACTCTAATATCGCCATCTTCATGTCTCAAAACAATCATAAAGAATCAAACTTCTCATAGTATTCAATGCACTTCATTTGAAAGTTTTTATTATATCCATCTTGGATGCTCATCATATTAGGACTAGTTTTATAACACAAGAAAATTACCATGCTGTTCTAAAAGACTCTCAAAATAATGTAAGTGAAGCATGAGAGTTCAACAATTTCTATAAAATAAAACCACCGCCGTGCTCTAAAAATATATAAGTGAAACACTAGAGCAATATTGTCTAGCTCAAAAGATATAAGTGAAGCACATAGAGTATTCTAATAAATCACGATTCATGCGTGTATCTCCCAAAAGGTGTGTACAACAAGGATGATTGTGGTAAACTAAAAAGCAAAGACTCAAATCATACAAGACACTCCAAGCAAAACACATATCATGTGATGAATAAAAATATAGCCTCAAGTAAAGTTACTGATAGACGAAGACAAAAGAGGGGATGCCTTCTGGGACATCCCCAAGCTTAGGCTTTTGATTGTCCTTGAATATTATCTTGGGGTGCAGTGGGCATCCCCAAGCTTAGGCTCTTGCCAATCCTTATTCCATAGTCCATCAAATCCTTACTCAAAACTTGAAAACTTCACAACACAAAACTCAACAGAAAATCTCATTAGGTCCTTTAGTATAAGAAAATAAATCACCACTTTTAGGTACTATTGGGAAATCATTATTTATTTATATTGATGTAATATATACTGTATTCAAACTTCTCCATGGTTCATACCCTCCGATGCTACCCATAGATTCATCAAAATAAGCAAACAACACGCGAAAAATAGAATCTGTCAAAAACAGAACAGTCTGTAGTAATATGTAACTCTCGAATACTTCTGTCACTCCAAAAATTCTGAAATAAATTGATGGACGGGAGGAATTTGTCTATTAATCTTCTGCAAAAATAATCAACTCAAAAGAACTCTTTTGTTAAAAATGACAAATGATCTCGTGGGCGCAAAAGTTTCTGGTTTTCAGCAAGATCAAATCAACTTTCATGCAAGTCTTCCCAAAGGTTCTACTTGGCACAAACACTAACTAAAACATAAAACCACATCTAACCAGAGGCTAGATGAATTATTTATAACTAAATAGGAGCAAAAAGCAAATAGAAATAATAAAATTGGGTTGCCTCCAAACAAGGCGGTATCATTTAAAGCCCCTAGCTAGGAATGAAAACACGAATAGATCTAGGTATTGCCATCTTTGATATGCAATACATAAGTGGATCTCATAATAGATTCATATGGCAATTTAATTTTATTCCTAGGAAAGTGTTCCATGCCTTTTCTTAATGGAAATTGGAATCTAGTGTCTCCTTCTTTCATATCAATAATTGCACCAATCGTTCTAAGGAAAGGTATACCAAGAATAAAAGGACATGTAGGATTGCAATTTATATCAAGAAAAATGAAATCTATGGGCACATAATTCCTATTTGCAAAAATAAGAACATCATTAATCCTTCCCGTAAGTTTCTTAATGGTGGAATCTGCAAGATGCAAATTTAAAGAACAATCATCAAATTCATGGAAACCTAGCACATCACACAATGTTTTTGGAATCATGGAAACACTAGCACCCAAATCACACAAAGCATAGCATTCATAATCTTTAATCTTAATCTTAATAGTAGGTTCCCACTCATCATAAAGTTTTCTAGGGATAGAAACTTCTAGTTCAAGCTTTTCTTCAAAAGATTGCATCATAGCATCAACGATATGTTTAGTAAAAGGTTTGTTTTGATTATAAGCATGAGGGGAGTTTAACAAGGATTGCAACAAGGAAATACAATATATTAAAGAACAATTATAATAATTAAATTCCTTGAAATCCAAAATAGTGGGTTCATTGCAACCTAAAGTTTTGACCTCTCCAATCCCACTTTTGTCAATTTTTGCATCTAGACCTAAAAACTCCGAATCATTGGGACGCCTTTTAACTAAAGTTGACTCATCTCTAGTCCCATCTTTATAAAGATTCATATTGGAAAACAAAGGTTTAATAGGCGTCACATCAATAACTTTTAGATCTTCATCATTATTATCATGTAAACTAGAAGAACACGCTTTTACAAACCAATCTTTTTTGCATGCATCTTAGCAGTTCTTTCTTTGCACTGATCAATGGAAATTATCATGGCCTTGAGAGACTCATTGATATCATGCTTAGGTGGTAATAGATCTAAGTTTCAAAGAATCAACATCAAGAGAAATTCTACCCACGTTCCTAGCCAACTCATCAATCATAAGCAATTTTTCTTCAATCAAAGCATTGAAATTCTTTTGTGAACTCATAAATTCTTTAACACTATTCTCAAAATCAGAGAGCATCTTATTAAAATTTGCATAAGAGTTGTTGTAGGAATTACCATAATTATTAGAGGAATTACTAGGAAACAGCCTAGGATTAAAATTGCCTCTATACACGTTGTTACCAAAAATTGTTCCTACCAATAAAATTCACATTCATAGATTCATTATTATTATCAATCAAAGTGGACAAAGGCATATCATTAGGATCAGAAGAAACACTTTTATTAGCAAAAAAATTCATAAGTTCATCCATCTTTCCACTCAAAACATTAATCTCTTCAATCGCATGAACTTTTTTACTATTGGATCTTTCGGTGTGCCACTGAGAATAATTAACCATAATATTATCTAGGAGATTAATAGCCTCTCCTAAAGTGATTTTCATAAAAGTGCCTCTGTGCGGCCGATTCTAAAATATTTCTAGAAGCAGAATTCAATCCGGCATAATTTTTTTGTATAATCATCCACAAATTCAAACCATGTGTAGGGCAATTACGTATCATCAATTTCATCATCTCCTGAGATTGTGCAACATGCTCATGATCAAGTTGCTTAAAATTCGTAATATCGTTCCTAAGGGAGATGATCTTAGCGGGAGGAAAATACTTAGAGATGAAAGCATCTTTACACTTATTCCATGAATCAGTACTGTTTTTGGGCAAAGACGAAAACCAAGTTTGAGCACGATCTCTAAGATAAAACGGAAATAGCTTCAATTTAACAATATCATTATCCACATCTTTCTTCTTTTGCATATCGCACAAATCAACAAAATTGTTTAGATGGGATGCGGCATCTTCACTAGGAAGGCCAGAAAATTGATCTTTAATAACAAGATTCAACAAAGCATCATTAATTTCACAAGATTTAACATTAGTAGTGGGAGCAATCAGACTACTAATAAAATCAATTTTGTTGGTGTTGGAAAAGTCACAGAATTTAGTATTATCCAGAGCCATCATGACAGATCAATCAATCCAACACACAAGCACACAAGAAGTAAGTGAAAAGAGACGAACGGAAGAGGGGCGAAGAAAAGGCAAAGGTTTTCGAAAATAGTTTTAGAATTGGGGGAGATGAAAATGAGAGGCGAATGGCGAATAATGTAATGCAAGGGAGAAGAGTTTATGATGGGTACATGGTATGGCTTGACTTGACGTAGATCTCCCCGGCAACAGCGTCAGAAATCCTTCTTGCTACCTCTTGAGCTTGAGTTGGTTTTCCCTTGAAGAGGAAAGGGTTATGCGGCAAAGTAGCGTAAGTGTTTCCCTCAGTTTTGAGAACCAAGGTATCAATCTAGTAGGAGACAACGCACAAGTCACCTAATACCTGCACAAACAATCAACAACTTGCACCCAATGCGATAAAGGGGTTGTCAATCCCTTCATGGTCACTTGCAAAAGTGAGATCTGATAGAGATAGATAAACGGTAAAGTAAATATTTTTGGTATTTTTGGTTTATAGATCAGAAAGTAAAAGATTGCAAAAATAGTAGATCGGAAACTAGTAAGATGTAAAAGAGATTCAATATAATGGAAAAGAGACTCGGGGGCCATAGGTTTCACTAGTGGCTTCTCTCAAGATAGCAAATAATATGGTGGGTGAACAAATTACTGCCGAGCAATTGATAGAAAAGCGCATAGTTATGATGATATCTAAGGCAATGATCATGAACATAGGCATCACGTCTGTGTCAAGTAGACCGACTCCTGCCTGCATCTACTACTATTACTCCACACATCGACCGCTATCCAGCATGCATCTAGAGTATTAAGTTCATAAAGAATAGTGTAACCCATTAAGCAAGATGACATGATGTAAAGGAATTAACTCAAGCAATATGATGAAAACCCCATCTTTTTATCTTCGATGGCAACAATACAATACGTGCCTTGCTGCCCCTACTATTACTGGGAAAGGAAACCACAAGATTGAACCCAAAGCTAAGCACTTCTCCATTAAAAGAAAGATCAATCTAGTAGGCCAAACTAAACCAAAAATTCAAAGAGACTTGCAAAGGTATCAAATCATGCATATAAGAATTCAGAGAAGAACCAAATAATATTCATAGATAATCTTGATGATAAATCCACAATTCATCGGATCTCGGCAAACACACCGTAAAAGAATATTACATCGAATAGATCTCCAAGAACATCGAGGAGAACTTGGTATTGAGAATCAAAGAGAGAGAAGAAGCCATCTAGCTAATAACTATGGACCCGAAGGTCTGTGGTAAACTACTCATGCTTCATCGAATAGGTAATTGTGTTGATATAGAAGCCCTCCGTGATCGAATCCCCCTTCAGCAGGATGCCGGAAAATGTCCCTAGATGGGATCTCATGGGTACAGAAGGTTGCGATAGTGGAAAAGTGGTTTACTGGCTCTCCTGGATGTTTTCAGGGTATAAGAGTATATATAGGCGAAAGAACTAGGTCAAGGGAGCTACGAGGGGCCCACGAGGGTGGGGGGCGTGCCCTACCCACCTGGGCGTGCCCTCCTGCCTTGTGGCCGCCTAGTTGCGTCTCCGACTTCATCTCCAAGTCTTCTGGCTTGCTTTCAGTCCAAGAAAGATCATCACAAATGTTTCATTCCGTTTGGACTCCGTTTGGTATTCCTTTTCTGCGAACTCTAAAATAGGCAAAAAACAAAACTAGCACTGGACCCTCGGTTAATAGGTTAGTACCAAAAATAATATAAAATAGCATATAAATGCCTATTAACACTACTGTAATCAGCTTCTTTGCCTTCCGCCATGGCGGACGGCAAAGGCACAAATCACAGACGGCAAAGTCCTTTGTCGTCAGCCAGCGGATGGCAAACAGTCCGGCTGAACACGTGCCAGCAAAGGCCTTCTTTGTCGTCCGCTTCCCAGAAATGGATGGCAAAGGATTGTGCCATCCGCCATCCGAGGCGAGCAGATGGCAACAACGACGGATGGCAGCGGTGTGGGCTGGGAGCCGTTAGGGGGTTAACGGCACTCTTTGCCGTCTGCTGACAGACGACAAAGAGCTTAGCTAGGGCAGCACTGGGAAGCTGCCATGTGGCCAGCTATGCCATCTGCCAGCAGACGGCATAGATGGCCCTGTTTGCCATGCTTATTTGCTCACTTTGTCGTCCACTTGCAGACGGCAAAATGACCAAATAGGCAGCCAGTGTTCCCAGTTTGCACATGTAAGCTATTTGCCGTCTGCTAGCGGACGGCAAAGCTATTTGCCGTCGGCTAGCAGACGACAAGAGGCTATACATCCCCCGTTTTTATTTTAATCCAATTAATTAGACATGGTTTCAAACACAGATATGCATGCATACATATCCAACATATCCAACAGCATGTCCAACAACATATTTCATCAAATCCAACAACATAGTTCAACAAAGTCCAACATATCCATATATACATAACCACAAACAAGTTTCCAACAACATATCCATATAGACATACATATCCAAACAAGTTTTCATAAACAACAAGGTAGCACCAGAAGAATAGTACACTCCATGAATCCAAGCCTTCCTCATGTAAAGCAAATCTGCAAATTGGGAAAGATGAAAGTTAGAAGAAGAAGAAGAAGAAGACTAGTTAGAAGAAGAAGAAGATGATGATGATGATGATTTTTTCTTCTCTTTCTTTTTCTCCTCTCCTCTTCTTTATCTTCTTCTTCTTCTTCTAACTAAGGTAAGTAAAAATGCCATTTTATTGCTAAGCTAGGTAAAAATGCTAAGTGTAGGTCATTTTAGAGCTAAGTTAGGTAAATAGGTCATTTTGGAGCTTAGTAAGGTTATTATGTCATTTTGGAGGAATATAAGCTAAGTCTATATCATTTTGGAGGTAACAAAGATTATCATGCCATTTTTTACCTAAGTATGCTAAGTATGTCATAAATGAACTGAATAAGCTAAGTATAGCTCATTTTTTATCTAACTTAGGTAATTATGCCATTTAGGGAGAAAATAAGCTAAGTATCCATTTGTAAAGCAAAACATTAGAGAAAACTTACCCTCATCACCATAAATATGATGAAGACCGCAACTAAGGTAACAATTGATCCAACGGCATAATCATACCAAGCCTCATTATCAATGGCATATTTTCTAATCTTTTTAAGCTTCAGACGCATAGCATCCATCTTCAAGCGCATTGCATTCATATTCATCTTGTGATCATCGATGAGATAGGCAACATACAACTCCAATGTCATCTTCTCTTCTTCAATTCTTTTAATTTTTTCTTTCAAATACTCATTTTCTTTTTCAACTAAATTTAACTTCTCGACAAGATGGTCAGTTTCAAATTCTGGTTCACATACCTCCTAGATTAAAATATCTCTATGTCAACTTGATGGCCATAATTGTCATAAATGTGAAATGCAACAAATAATTATGAAAGAGAATTTACCACATCCGAATCATAAAGCAGGCGAGGGCCGACGGGGATGGACATCAAGACCATGGCACTATGTATAAGAAACAATCAAACAAAGTAAGAAAATTATACATACCAACTATATAAATCATACAAAGTACAACATAAAAATTTGAATACCTAATAATCACTATCGGTAATGACGTGCTCATCATCATCATTAATAAATGCATCATCATCATCACAATCGGTAATGATGTGCTCAACATCATCATTAATAAATGCATCATCATGTGGAAGGCCACCTTTACGTAATTGTTCAAGCATTGACAGGTCATCTGTAGCAGTAACTTCTTCTTCTGGATCTTCTTGTTCCGGCTCAGGGTCGGATTTACTATCATTGTCTACTTCAATGTTCTGGGGTGGAGTAGGGCGGTTCTTGAAACGTTTTTTGGCAAGATGTGTTTCTTGGAAGAATTCTCCTTCATCATATGTGTCTTGGTTAATGTGAGGTTCATAATCCTCTTCATTGGGGGGAGGTGGTCTAACACGTGGCGGCACTTCATAAACGACATCCCAACCACTAAGATTTGGATCACTTTGACAGGCCCACGGTAGATAGAAAACTTGGGTTGCCTATTGAGCCGTAATATAGACATCGGGAACATCCAAATGGGTGCTTTGTTTGATTTCGACTAGCACTATATGTTCATGAGCCCTTCTAGTCTCCCTGGGCTGGAACCAATAACATCTGAAGACTACGACATTTGGTGGGTTTTCACCATAGAATTGAAGTTCAGAAATTGCTTCAACTCTTCCATAATACTCGATACCTCCTTCGCCGATAACAGAGACACAACAATTGTAGACTTTCGGTCGGCCATAGATAGCTCTTTGCCATAGGTAGGAAAGCGATACCCGTTGATGTCGTAATTGTCAAATGAACGGACCTTATAGTCAAAACCTTTAGCTACTTGTCTCAATTAGGCATCCATAATCTTTGAATTAGCCTACAAGTTTAATAAGAAAGGATTGTTGCATTAGTCGCAAATTAGCCAAAGAAATGAAATGGTCTAATGGAAATTACCGTTTTTTGAACCAAGAGATGAAATCGGGATATTCGCCTGCTTGCTTTGCTAGAAGCTCATACTCTTCGACGAAATCCTTTTGGATCACCGCTCCATATGAAAATATGGTGACGTATCGACTGCATCAAATATCCAGGAATAAGAGTAGTTCAAAGAAATTAGAAGTTGCGAAACAATGTAACGAGATCTTACTCGATGTACGACTGCACTTCTGTTAGGTTGTTAAAGAGATATAGTGAAATGGTCTGCCATTCTTCAACATCCAACGATACTGGTTTCCAAGCACTGAATGGTGCAAGATTGCCTTTGAATAGGCTGAAGTTGGATTGACCCTTTTTAGGCTCGTCAGCATTGCACTGAGGCTTTGGATTATGCAAATGATGATTTTTGGCTTCGTAGTGTGCTGTCACGAAGTTTGGCGCCTCCTCAGTGATGAATGCCTCGGCCATCGATGCTTCTATTCTATGTTTATTTTTACATTTTGCTCGAAGCGTCTTCTGCATCCTCTTAGTTGAGTATCACCACCGATTTTGCACGCCCCCTGACGGTGTCTGGACTAGGGGGTACTCACCACATCGTCTCCCGATCTCTTGGATTGGGCCGAGGACCCCCATGTCCGTATACTCATGGGCCAGTTCGGACAACCCCTGCCGCATACAAGGAAGACTCCACAAGACTTGGCGCCCAAGACAAGGACTCTCCTAAACCCTAGGCCTCTGGTGTCTTATATAAACCGAGGCCATGCAAGTCAATAGACAATCTTATATTCATTACTACAATCTCGTGGTAGACACCTGTACTATGTACTATCCCCCATATGAATACAATCAAAAGCAGGACGTAGGGTATTATCTCTTCAAGAGAGCCCGAACCTGGGTAAAATCATGTGTCCGTGTTACCATCGCTCCAAGATGCCTAGCTTAGGACCCCTACTACGGTATATGCCGGATTTGACACCGACATTGGTGCTTTCATTGAGAGCCTGCTAGGCGATCGTCGCGGTGTGATGGGTCTTCTACCGACACCAAATCAAGTGTGATACTTTCAATTTATTTAGTTTTACATAGATCAGTTTCTTTGCAAATTATCTACGTCACCATGTGCCATTCTTTTATAGATCGGTTTTTGCCCTCACCTGGAAGTCGGGATCAAAAGATAGTCACGCAAACGCTGCACACCCCGATCTCCATTGCGCAATCCGTGCGAAGCACATCAAGCTGAGGCATGCTGTCTTGTCGTGTCTTTTCGGCCCGCTTGTCCGCTTAGGATCAAGTGAAGGTGCCGTACGCGGAGATCAAGATAAACAATAGCATATGCGGCCGTTTTCGGAGACGCTAGGTTCTGTTCGGCAACCGACAAAAAAATCAGATCCGGCGCGTGGATGTAGCCTCACGTGGACAGATTTTTCAAAGCTGTCCTTTCTCCCCTAAAATTGCCATGTGCACTTGGAGATCACCGGGGAGATCCAATTCCTCTCTCTCTCTCTCTCTCTCTCTCTCTCTCTTCCTTATTCAATTAAGCCTTGAGGAAATAAACTACTCTAGTAACTGGTTTATACTCCATCTACGTAAAGCATGCATGGTACTAATTGTTTTGCAATTTTCGAGGTGTGACCATGGTGCAAATTTGCTTTGAAGTGCCACTGATCATTAAGGAAGCACCTCTCTCGAGGTTTGATGGATCAACTCAGCTCTCTCGTATGGAGATCAACTGGTGGACGGCTTTGTCGCTTCCTACTTGTGATTCGACCAACTTTGCGTCTGCAACCGGACAAGTTTTCATCATACTTTGCTTCATCCGTCTTTGATCTGGCCAGCCATTTATATTACTGCCAGGTGCTACCTCTCTAAATTATTTTTAGCATGCAGTACTTTTACTCCTGAGAGCTATTACTGTGGCCAGTGTCATTTTCTATATGCAGGTAATTATTAATGTACGGCCACAAGGATATCGCCGTACGAGTTCTTGTTTCACCGCTACATTGCATCAACATCGTCGTTCCACGGACAACCAGCGGTTTCGAGCAGCCGATGTCGACCACGTCGTGTCACATCCCAGGCCAATATTTCTTTAAACAATATATTTGCACAAGTTAATTATGCAAAGATGTTTATTATGTATATTATTATTACCTTTATTATTATTTTTGGACTGCACCATTTTATGTGTGCAGGTAATCAACTTCTTAAAAAATTGTGCCACAACAGGCATGTGAGAGCGGCGATAGTTCGGCTCAGCTGAGGAGATGACGCAGTACCGTACACAACTTGCATGTGACACCGACAACAGTTCGGCTCAGCCCAATCACAGGGAGATTTGATATTTCTTTTTTCCCCATTATTTAATTAAGTTTGGAGGCCGTCTACACTTTTCATTAATGGTCTCTCTTTTATGTGCTTCCCTGATGCAACTACCTCTACTGGTTGTTGCATGTGCATTAAGATCGTATTGATGCAACAAGCTATCGTACGCGGCTGACTGCCACCGCACCGACCGACACCTCCACACGACAAGTTTAGATCATACCAAGCCGATGTTGTCGCCCCGTGCATGCCGACGTGCATCGACGGGTCCGCGCTGCCACTCCGTCGAACCAACCCCGGTGCACCGGCCAAACTTAGCTCATAATTCGCTTCGCATATATTCACTATGCAATTTTTCCTTTCAATTTTTTTGCTTGCACTGTTATATGTGTGCAGGTAATCGATTTTGACCGCATTGCGCGGTCACTTCGGCATCACCAGCTGACCTGCAGGAGACTTCGGCATCCGCTGATCACAGCTTCGCCATATCAACTGGGCCAAGAACTTCATCGGCCGAGCCAGATCACTACTCTAGAGTACCGAACTCCTTGCTCGGACACCTCGGTCTTGGGGGCTGGGACCTCGGCTATGCCGAGAATTGTGAACCTTGCGGATCTGTCACAGATCAATGGGCGTCTTCGTCCCGCCACAAGCCCGAATCGCATCATCATTACCGAGCACATTAACCAGCTAGGTCGCTTTCATGCTCAAAAAGTTTCAGTTTTAAACTTTGTTCGGTTTGACCAAGCATTACTTTTTTTTAGCAAAAAGTTGTTTGTGAAAAACTTCCTTGTCCAAACTTTGTTTATGACACACAAATTCAAATACCCCGTTTACTTGGGGGCTTCCTTTATGAAGCCTTTCCTCTTGCATATGATTATACTTGTACGGCTTCGTTCCTTGTTCGTGTATTACGCCACAATATGCACCATATTGACTTAAGTGTTCCGCAAGCTGTGTTGCCTTGCTCCTGTGTTTACCACTACGTTCCCGATTGTTCGGACATGGAGTAAAGGGAGCACCTCTGCGATTGTCACGACCGGGTCCTCCAAGCTCTGACCTGAGACTGGGTGAAGCCGAAAGCTAGCGCTCTTATTGTTTTCATTTATGGTCAGCACACAACAGAACTCATGAGTACAAAAAAATCTATTGCACGAGTCTCATAGTAACAATGAGCAACCAAAGAAAGGTATCAGTGGGGGTACTATTTTCTTTGAAGATGCTTCTTACACTTCCTCAGTAATATAACATAAGTTCCCTGAGCGCGCTTTGTCTATTACAGCCTTATGGCCTGATTGCCTGGTTATCGGAAACACCGTCGATATTCTCGACAGGTGGAGTACATAACACTTTTCGGCCCTTGGCCGAAGAGGGAGAAGCCGACGGTCGGTTAAGACACGTTTAAAGTTTGGGTGAACACATATATGATATAAGTACTTCGGTACATACAATCATTATACATAAAATTCTTTTACCCAAGTCACTTGGGGGCTCTTAAATTTATGTGAGCTGTTTTATAATAAGTGTTCTTCTTCTTAGTCGTTGCAAAGTCTTTTTTCTATCACTCTTTTTTTCGACGCGAGTGTGTGGTCAATAGCCGGGGAGCCTATTTTCTCTCTCAAAGCCGCTAAAGTTTGCTAAACTGGCCTAACGAAAAGTACTCCGCCTTCAGGATAGGAGGTTGAAGCCGTAGGCTGACCCGCTTGAAGTCTTGAGATAGGGTGTGGCATGTTAAAGCACGACATAAGGAATTTTTTTTCTAAGACCAATTTTTTGATTAGCACCGAACAATTGATCTAGTTCGGACATCGAGTTTTTACTGACGTTTTTTGGTTTTCCAACTCTATGGCACTTTTCAACTATTTGTGTGTTTTCCGCATAAGTCTCGCAGTGCAACGCCGGACACCTTTAGAGATTCGGCAAAAGTTCTCGGATATTGCTATATATGCATCAATTTTGAATTGTGTCTTTGGTCAATAGTTGGGTTGCCCGGCTCCTGCGCTTGCCTCCTATGTTCCGCTTTGTTCGGTTAGGTGTGCGCAAGGAGAACCACTGCGATTGTGCTTCCAGCTCGCATGGTTAAGCACCGCAGTGGAGAAAGCCGAAAATTGACTGTCACAATAAGCGTAAAATGGTCAGCGGTCCGATGACTGAATTAAATGACGGGCCGTTCATAACATTGGCCGAAGTGTTTACGGCTTGACCTCGGCTGTCGCTGAACACTAACCGGGGGGCTACTTATTGGCCTCCCAACTTTAAGCTCCTATGACTAAGTGAAAGTTATAAAGCCCGCATATCTGATTGCCTCATTTCCGCTAATACAACCGCCTTCGGGCACCGAGACGCCGGCTAAGGGTTGTTTTGTTATTGCAGAAACACCCTGTGTAGCATCTACAAGGGGGTAGAAGCCGATGATGGGCCACTTTCAGATTATCAACAATCGCAACGGAGGTGAAAATTTGGGTTCATTTATACCATAGAGTTTGGAAGCTTTCCCCGAACTAAATCCTCAGTATTTTCCTACCACATTGATCGGGGCTGAGGTTTCATGATCATGCTTAGCATGACAACCCAAAGAAAGGAAACGATAGTGGGACTATTTTCTTTGGACGGTGTTTCTTATGTTAAACAATAATATAACATGTCTCTCTGCGTACCTTAGTTTATAAAACCGTATGGTTGGATTGCCTTGCTTGCCGTAAATCTTTGCCCTCATAAAGGCTTTAAAAAGTAGGAGAAACACTCCTCGGCTGCTGGCCGAGGAGGTTGAAGCTGATGGTCGGTCAACAAAGTTTTGTATAATGCGGATCCGAGCATTAATGACGTAAAGTACTTGGATACATAGAGTCATTACACATAATTTGTGATTTTACTATGGATATCGATCCTTAATTCGGCCTCCCGTGCCCGCATTAAGGCTCGAGGGCTACTAGGCTTCAGGCTTATTATTTACAAATATTAAAAGGGCACATCGATCCCCTAATCTGGTGTTGCCACCCGACCAGTGTCTCGGGGGCTACTACATTGACAATCCAATGCAGAAATTTTAAAGCGCCATATAGTTTTCGAGGAGATTATTATCCTCAGGTTGGTCAGCCGCACCCAACCTAAGTCTCGAGGACTTTGCACACCATGTTTCTATTTCTAAGTATGCTGTCGAGCTGGGAATTGATCCTCAGGCTGATTTTATGAATCGACTTGAGTCTCAAGGGCTACTAGGGTCAGCGGTTTAATTTTCTTCCTTCAGGAGCATCTTGGGTATTAGGCCAACACACACCTTGAGGGCTACTGGATATACATCTCGGCAGAGATTACATTGCATAATTCGGAATTAAATTCATAAAAATCAGCCCATGGCCGAGGTGGTGCACCACCTCGGATACAGTCCACCGTTGGTGCTCGACTACAATAGACACCCCGGAAGCTGTCCGGCATAAAGCTCGGACGCTAGTGGATGGCTCCGTAGAGGGCATTTCTGGCATTAAGCTCGGCTAAACTCCTTCAACTTTTTTGAACCATGGTGATCTATGACACCTCGGATATAGTCCGGCGTTGGAGCTTGGACATAGTCCGGCATTTGAGCTAGGACATAGTCCGGCGTTGGAGCTTGGACATAGTCTAGCGTTGGAGCATGGACATAGTCCGGCGTTGGATCTAGGATACAGTCCAGCGTTAGAGCTCGGAAGCGGGTCTGTCGTTGGTGCTCGGCTACAAAAGATACCTCGAATGCAGTCCGGTGTTGGAGCTCGGACGAAAAAGGACATTGCCTCCCGGGAACAACTTCAAACCCGAGGTGTGGCATAAAAATAACAAGGCATTGATAAAGGCCGGAAACTCAAAGGGGCTCCTTGGATACCCGACGTGTAAACTCTTCAGATTCACATTGGCGATCCTCAAGATCAAAGATGGAAAGATTTGTTGAACCAGTTTTCAAGACCGACGGTCGAAGATGAAGAACAGTTCGGAACAATCGAGGAGCGTCCCCAACTTGAAGACCGGTTCAGGGGACTACTGATGGTGTCTTGGACTAGGGGGTACTCACCATGTCATCTCCCGATCTCTTGGATTGGGCCTAGGGCCCCCATGGCCGTATACTCATGGGCCAGTTCGGACAACCCCTGCCGCATACAAGGAAGACTCCACTAGACTTGGCACCCAAGACAAGGACTCTCCTAAACCCTAGGCCTCTGGTGTCTTATGTAAACCGAGGCCAGGCTAGTCAATAGACAATCTTATATTCATTACTACAATCTCGTGGTAGACACCTGTACTATGTACTATCCCCCATATGAATACAATCAAAAGCAGGACGTAGGGTATTATCTCTTCAAGAGAGCCCGAACCTGGGTAAAATCCTGTGTCCGTGTTACCATCGCTCCAAGACGCCTAGCTTAGGACCCCTACTACGATATATGCCGGATTTGACACCGACACCCCCCCCCCAAATCGGGCCCCGGTCGGGAGATGCAAAATCAAGTGTTGCATTGGATTAAATAAGCTTGGCGGAAAGATCATCTCTAATTTGCAGATCAACTCCAGCGCCAACTGTTCCATTTCTTCTAGGAGGCCAGGCGATAGTTCTTTCACACAAAGAACACGGAAGAAATAGCTCAGCTCTGCCAGTACTAGCCATTCATCCTTAGGGATGAAGCCACGCAACATCACCGGCATTATCCACTCAATCCATATGTGCCAATCATGACTTTTTAGACCAAATATTTTCAATTTATCAAGACTCGCTCCCCTCTTTAGATTTGCTGCATACCCATCGGGGAACATCAACTGCATTTTCACCCACAAAATAATTTCCTTCATAGCTGGCCTTCCAAGATTGAACCATGCCTTTGGCTTCTTCCAGTTCTGCTTTCCTTTCGGTTCTTGCATGTTTTGTAACGGTCTATCACAGAGCTCCTCTTGATCGTCTCTAGCCTTAGTATTATCCTTTGGTTTACCCTCTATGCTGAACAATGTACCAAAAATGGCTTCGGCGATATTCTTTTCAGTGTGCATCACGTCGATGTTATGTGGGCAAAGGAGGTCTTTGAAGTAAGGCAGATCCTAGAAGCATGTCTTGTGACTCCAGGCGTGTTCCTTATTATACCCCTTGAAATACCCTAGACGCTCTGGATCTGGCTCGAGAGTGTTTAATTGATCTAGGGTCTGTTGGCCTGTCAACGCAGGTGGTGCGGAGTGTTTGACAACTCTACCATTCAGGAAGTTCTTCTTGTCTTTTCTGAACTTATGGCGAGGATCTAGAAACTGTCTATGCAAGTCGAAGCAACTATACTTGTGCCCCGCCGTCAGCCAACGAAACTCAAGAGCTCCCTTGCATTTGGGGCACGGGAACCTTCCATGCACACACCAGCCAACAAATAGCGCATACGCCGGCAAGTCATGCGTCGAGTACATGTACCAGGCACGCATTATGAAGTTCTCTTTGCTAAAGGTGTCGTATGTCTCGAACCCATTATCCCAAGCTTCTTGCAATTCGTCCTTAAGCGGTTGCATGTACACATTCATATTCTTCCGCGGATAGTTGGGCCTTGGAATTATCAACGTCAGGAAAATGTTCTTTCTTTGCATAATCTGCCCGGGGGGAGATTGAGTGGAATGACAAACACGGGCCAACAGCTATATGGGGCTGCCATTTGACCAAACACACTGAACCCATCTGTGCTGACGGCGACTCGAGGATGCCTTGGATCTTCCATTTTTCCCATATGTAATGCATCGAAGCACTTCCACGCTTCACCATCCGATGTGTGCACCATCATCACATTCCCATCTGCATCTAGTTTTGTTCTTTTGCCCATTTTGTGCCATGTCATCTATCAGGACGTCTCTTCGACCATGAAAAGACGTTGAAGTCTTGGTACGATTGGCATATACCGAGGAACATTAATGGATATTTTGGTCTGCGTCTTCTCACCCATACCGTTGTCTACCGCAACATACCTGGAAGAATTGCAAATGGGACAATAGTTCAAGTCCTTGTACTGAAGCCTAAATAAGACACATCCTAGGCATGTATCTTCTCGTAGGGCATCTTAAGAGCACGAAGGATTTTGTCTGACTGCTACAGGTTTGGAGGTAGCACATGGCCTTTGGGTAGAAATCGTCCGAATACTCACTACAAAAAAATACACTTCCGTGATGATACGTGTTTGTCACGGTAGGTCATGTTTTTTGTCATGCATGTACATCCATGATGATTTTATGACAGAATCAAGATAGTCATACTTGTGCTGTCGTAGAAGTGTTCCATGACATTACCAAAATTATCATCACGGAAGTGTCCACTTCCATGACGATAAATCGTGCGTCACAGAAGTGCTTTCGTCAAGGGTGACCGACACGTGGCATCCACCATAACGGAACACTGTTAAGCTATCAGGGCGGGTTTTGGATCCGATAACCTGTTAACAGCCCGACCAATGGGAAATTTCCACGTGTAAAATTCTGATTGGCCGGAGGGAACACCTGTCAGCTCGTTAGTGGGCCAGATGTCGCCCGTCCATTGGAGGAGACATGCCTATGATATGTCGACACATGGCCGGGCCCAACAGAGGCCCATATAGGTTAAAAAGGCCGGCCCAGTCAAAGTCCTGTAGTACTTACTTAGGTACTAGTGGGCCATCCCAATAACAGCCTGCTTAATAAAGGCCCATTTATGGCCCGAAGCGAGATCTGGCCTGTTAATTGTTCGTCGAATATTTGGGCCCATTTACGGCCCGAAGCCAGATCTGGCCCGTTAATTGTTCGCCAAATATTTGGGCCCAATTACAGCCCAGTGACTTTCGGTCTGTTAGAGGCCCGATGTAGAGACATGGGTCCATTTCAGCCCGGTGTGACTTTCGGCCTGGGAATGGCCGGTGCTGCCCATGGTCCATATATGTCCTGACGGGACATCGGGCCCACTAACGGCCCGTGATAAAGGTGGCAACAGTTAAACCCAATGTGACTTTGGGCTTGTTAAAGGCCTGTCTGAAAGTGCATTGCGTCGACTAGACACTACTAGGGAAAAGCCTATACACAGAATCTTAGCAGTAGCGCGGCTCACAAAGGAGCATTGCTGCTAATTAGTAGTAGCGCGTGTGCGGGAAACTCGCTACTGACAAGTTTTTAGCAGTAGCGCGCTCGGTGTAAACCGCGCTGCTACAAATATCGACCGGCGGTGTCCACCAAAATCCATTTAGCAGCAGCACGGTGCCGCGAGCCGCGCTACTGCTATGGATGTAGTAGTAGCGCGCTTTTTCTGAGGTTGCTGCTGCTAAATTTCGAATTGGCACACTTTTTGGTCCCGGTTAGCAGAAGCACCGTTGCCCAATGCGCGCTGCTGCTACTTCCTTAGCAGCAGCGCGTTTTAACTCCCGCGCTACTGCTAATCCGCACCAACCCACCACCTTTTCCCCACTCGTCCCTCCCCCTCCCCCTCCTCTCTTCCCTTTCCCCTACCTCCCACATGCTCCCACTCTCACTCTTCTTCTTCCTCAATACTTCTCCCCCGTTACTCTCTCTCTCTTCTATCTACCTTTCTCTCTCTTTATTACTCCTACCTAACTATACCACCTCCATTAATGCATCTCCTTTCTCTTTTTCCTTCACCTCCACTAGTTGAAGTTGTCTCCTCCCAAATTAGGTAGCTAGGTAGATGTAGGATTTAATTAAGTGACCTATTTGCCCCCTAACTAGATCTATCTTTGTCAAGAAGAGCTTTGTGCACTTTTGATCTCCCTACAACATCGTCTCCACCATGTGCTCGATCTCGAGATAGAGGTGATGAAAATTTCATGCTTTTGTAAAATGGAAATATGTTTATGTGTGTGTGATATGTTTGAGGAAATTGTGTGTGTGGCATGAGTTGACGCCAAATTGTGCTTTTGAGTTGCCTATATTTTGCCGACATGTCGATTTATTTCTGTTTCGGCGAATTCCGGGCAAACTCTAGATCCATATATGTCCTATTTTTAGGGAAGGTCATGCTGAATTTTTGTATGACTTTGATGCATGCACACATTTTTATAGTCAATTTGTTTTATTATTACCGTGTAGACGTTCATGATGGTTAGTGGAACGATGGTGGACAGGTGGTTGCGGTCGGCGGTGTAGGACATGAAAGAAAATAACCTGACAGAGGTTTTATGTCTGTGTCAAAAATGCAAAGGAATAGTTTGGCTCGACCCCTATGACGATGGTCGTGTCGAAGCGCACCTGCTCATGACTGGTTTCATGGATGGCTATACTCGGTGGATAACTGAAGATGAGGATGATGATGTTGAGGATGCCGACGGGGCAGGCAATGATGACATGGGGCAAGACGAAGAGATGAGTGATAATGGCGGCGGGGAAGAGGCCGGACATGGCGGCGGAGAAGGGGCCAGACATGGCGGAGGAGAAGGGGCCGGACATGGCGGCGGAGAGAACGACATGGACTCCATGCAACAAAGTTCGTCGGTACTAAGTTCAATCATGCGGGGCCCTCATGTTCAAGCATTGCTTCGCAAGGAGACGAGTACTGAGTGAGCTGCTTCTAGAGAGGAGGCTAAGCTGGAGCAACTGGTGGTAGACTCGAACACTCCATTGTATGATGGTTGCAATCCTGAGGTGACCCTCTTGAGTTTCACGCTCCAACTCCTGAAGACGAAGGCTAAAAACAAATGGACTGACACTAGCCTCGATGAGCATCTCAAGTACCTAAAGGATGTTCTTCCGCGGGTAATCTATGTCCTACTAGTGTTGATGAGGCCAAGAAGATCGTGTGCCCTCTTGATCTGCCACACGTTAGATACCATGCATGCATCAACGATTGCATAATTTATCGGAAGGAGCACGTGGAAAAAACAAGCTGTCCGGTGTGTAATGCTTCTCGATACAAGAAGGCCGGGAAGAAATATCCCCAGAAAGTTGTATGGTACTTACCGATCACTCCTGTCTCTAGAGGTATTTTGTAGATCCCAAGGAAGCAAAGCTAATGCGCTGGCACGCGGAGAGAAAAAAGCCCGACGATGGAGATGATCCGAAGCTGAGACACGTGAAGGATGGAAGCCAGTGGAGAGCGTTGAATAGCTTCTATCGGTATTGTGAATGTGATGCAAGGAACATCGTGCTCAGCGCGTGTATCGATGGCATGAATCCATTTGGGAACCATTACACCAACCATAGCACATGGCCCGTGTTTGTATGGATGTACAACCTCCCCCCTGGTTGTGCATGAAATCGAAGTACATTCACATGAGCATGCTTATTCAAGGGCCGAAACAACCAGGAAATAATATTAATTTGTATATGGGGCTACTTCAAGAGGAGTTAGACATATTATGGAAAACACTGGCCAAGACATGGGACGCCAGCAAAGGCGAGTATTTCAACATGAGAGTCGCGCTCATCACGAGAGTGCAGGACTATCTCGGTTACGGATATGTGGCAGGCCAGGTGTGCCATGGATATTGCGGATGCGCGCAGTGCATGGATGATACGATGTCTCAGCAGCTAACATCAAGGAAAGATGGCGGGTCTGGGAAAATCATGTACATGGGGCATCGAAGATGGCTTGAACAGGACGACCCGTGGAGAAACCGTGGAGATCTATTCAATGGTCACACTGAGCATCGAGGACGTCCACGTAAGCAGAGCGGTGCCGAAATGGATGAGCTGTTGAAAAACTGGAAGGAGTGCCCCGCGCAGGGAAAGGCGATGAGAAAGGCGTCGGAGCCGCTGCTGAAGGTATGGAAGACGAGGTCTGTGTTCTGGGACTTGGAGTACTGGCACAAACTCGATACACCTCATTGCCTTGATCAAATGCATATCTGTAAGAATGTCCTTGAGAGCTTTCTCGCAACACTGATGAACATGCCAGATAAGACCAAGGATGGGCCGAAGGCAAGAAAAGACTTGCAAGATTTGAAAATTAGGGAAGATCTGCACATGCCGCCCCGTAGAGTGTCAGATGAGACAAAGATGGAGACAGAGGCACGAGGGAAGAAGGGCCAGAAAATAAAGAAAGAGGATTATTGCCCCCCTTCTTGCTTCACCTTAAGTCAGGCTGAGATCAATCAATTCTTTAAGTGCCTTACCGGAGTCAAAGTTAGTTCCAGTTACAGTGGCAAGATAAACAGATATCTAGACACGAACAAGAAAAGGTTCAGTGGGATGAAGTCTCATGACTGTCATGTGATGATGACACAGATACTACCTGTTGCCCTTAGAGGGATAATGGACAAGCATGTCCGTGACATGCTTATTGGTCTCTGCAACTTTTTTGACGTCATCTCTCAAAAGTCGATCAGTGTGAAGCAGCTCCGAAGGCTACAGGAAGAGATCATTGTGATACTGAATGAGCTTGAGATGTACTTCCCGCTCGCGTTCTTTGACGAGATGGTGCATCTGTGTGTCCATATTGTGGATGACATAATAGACCTGTGGCTGTCATTCCTGTACAACATGATGCCGTTTGAGAGGATGAATGGGATCATCAAAGGATTCATTTGTAACATGTCCCGTCCGGATGGAAGCATCGTCCAGGGCTATTTGTCACAAGAGTGCATCTCTTTCTGTGAGAATTTTCTATATGGCGCAGACCGGCCGCCTGATGTTAGTGTTGGTTTGCCCGTTAACAAGCACGATGGGAGGCTCGAAGGAGATGGTCACTGCAACAGTCACAGGGAACTGCACGTGGCATACTCAGATTGATGTAGTGACTTTGACAGAGAAAACTTGGTAGTTCTACAACACCTAGACGAGGTAGATCCTTTCGTGGCACTGCACAAAGAATTTATCGCAAAGAAGTATCGTGACTGGGGGTATGCAGGACGAACGCCAAAGTTACTAGAGAGCACAACTCCACTTGCCTGCATTGGTTCAAAGAGCATATTATTGCTAATCCCCAGAGGAGGGCTCTAAGGACGGATTGCTCATATACGCCTTAGCACATGGCCCCTCGCCCAACCTCGTAACCTATCAGGCATATGATATCAACGGATACACGTTCTACATGGAGGCCAAAGATATGGACAGTGATGATCAGAACTCAGGGGTGACAATGGAATGCATGACCGGCAGCGACAACGGCGCAACTGAACAATTTTATGGAAGGGTCGAGGAGATCTGGGAGCTTGACTACTCTGGACTGCACAACACGATGATGTTCCATGTCAGATGGGCAAAGAATGTCGAAAGAGAAAACTAGATTTTCACTACCATGAGTATACCCGACGCCAAGAGCGCTACCGTGAAAGCTATCACAAAAAACGAGCCATGGGTACACGCTAAGCACGTGACACAATGCTTCTTCATAACCGACCCATGCAATCCTAGTCGTGTTGTCGTGAGGAGAGGCAAAAGGAACATCATTGGAATGGATGGAGTCGCCAACGAGGAAGACTATGATCAGTACGGCAACCCAATGAGGGTAGATGACGATGATGATGAAGTATACGTCAAAACAAGAATAAATACTACGTTACCTAATAAAAATCATACTCCATGGAAAACACACAGTCACAATGAGGGGCTCAATTATTCTTCGACGAACAAGAAGGGAAAGAAGCTGACTCAAAAACGAAAACGTCAGTGCTGAGGAACCGTATGTTATCGATCAA
>NC_041383.1:362747563-362748060 GCF_002162155.2 Triticum dicoccoides
TTCCTATTTTGTATACACACTTAGCCATTATTATGCATGGGTCCAATGATGTAATATATATGTTCCTATTTTGCATACATATTTAACCGTCAAATGATGCAATATATATCACCCTCCCTTCATTCACTGCTCTCGGGAAATAAAAGTGGGAGAAAATAAAGGAAAAGAAAAAGGAAAACTGGTAGTAGTAGTAGTGCATTTCTTATAAACCGCTACAGCTACTGAAGGTAGTAGTAGCGCATTTCGTATAAACCGCTACAACTACTGAAGGTAGTAGCAGCGCATTTTGTCCAAACGCGCTGCTGCTACGTCCACTTAACCCAAAATTCTCACTATCCCTGCTTCATCCCGCCTTTTCCCCCCAAATCCCCACTCTCTCTTCCCCCGTCGCTCGCCCCCGACCCCGGCGTCGGCGCTCGCCCCCGACCCCAACCCCGGCGCTCTCCCCCGACCCGGCCCTCGCCCCCAACCCCAGCGCCGGCGCTCGCCCCCGACCC
>NC_041383.1:362748285-362760235 GCF_002162155.2 Triticum dicoccoides
GACCCCGGCGTGCTCGCCCCCGACCCGTCGGCCCTCGCCTCCCTCCTCTGCTTCCTCCCCTCCCAACCTCGGCCGTCGTCGGGTCTGCCTCCTCGCCCCTGCACCCTCTGTAAACCCCCCTCTCTCTCTGCTAGGGTTCTTCGGTTAATTTACTTAGGTTTTAGTTAGGACAGTATGTTAATTAGGTTATCTATTTAGTTGTGAATTTAGCTAGGTTTCAAAATTAGCTAAATTTATATGGAAATTTGAACTGGACATGTGATATGTGGATATGTCATGTTTTGGACATGTCATGTTTGGAAAATGATCCGAGTGGCCTATGTTACGCCGGAATGTTGATTCATTTCTGTTCCGGTGAATTTCAGGCGCTTGATATGTCCATTTTTTAGCAAAGGTCATGCCAAAATTTCCCATGAATAAAGGCATGATTTGTGCTACATAGTTGGCATATCGAGTGCTGGCACAAAGATTTCTTTTTATGTCATTTCTCATTTATTCATACTTTTAGAAATAAATGAGGACACTTAATCATAGGAAACATGTCGAACAATGAAGAAACTGGGCCTTCTGACCAAGATGCAGACGAGATGGATTATGAGGGTGAACAAGAGTACCTCGACTATTTAACTGCTAAGCAAGGTTTGCAGGTCGGCCTCGATGATGGTACTGACGCTGACATCGACACCGACGGCGCCGGCACCGATGGCGGCGCCGAGACCGGTGGGGAAGGTACCGGCGGGAAGATGCCGGCGGGGAAGGTACCAGCCCCGATGCCGCTACCGAAAAGAGGAAGCATAAGAAGCAGAGGATACGAAAACCTAACAAACTAGGGATTGGACGACTTGTGATCACAAAGATGGCACCTAGCAAGTTTGAGCCGTTAGAGCCGGAAGAACCTCACAAGTGCTATGGGAACCAAGTAGGATGCATCCTATGGGAATGCGCGAGCATCAACGACGATGACTTAAGGAGTAAAGAACATTTGACGCAGTTGGTCCTAATGAAGTTGCACAAGAGATTCAAGTTCCCCGACCGGGATGATAACATAGAACAACCGTGGGATGATCCGAAGATGAAAAAGATTAAGAATCACGCCATGGGCATGTTCAGCAATGATTTGGCCTCCTGGAAAGGGAGGATGAAACGAGCTATTGAGGATGATGAACCCCTATCCAAGATTGTGGAGGAAAATCCGACACTTATGGAAGAGGAGTTCGAAAAGTTCAAGGACACTTGCATTACCGAGGCAGCCAAGGCTAAGGCTGTGAAATTCAAGAGCCTTCAGCAAGGGAACACTGTGAAGCATCACCTCGGAAGCCGTGGCTACCTCGGTAAAAGGCCCATATGGGATAAGGAGGACGCGGAACGTGAAGCCGCGGGTCTCCCAGACCCCTTCGCGAAGTTCACCAACCCCTTGGAGCGTGACTTCATTAGGGCCCGCTACAAGTGGGACAAGGAGAAAAAGGATTTTTACATGGACAAGATCACGAGGAAATTGATTAGACTACTGGAGAAGCAACACCAGCTTGCAGCCGAAAGCCCTACTTCTCCGATGAGGCCCAAGTGTGACACCCCTCTCAACCGGGCCTTGAACGAACTTAAGGGACTCCCTTTGGGCCAGTGGCCGCAATATGGTCGTGTGCACGGCGCTGGAGACGGCGCCACATGGAAGGTGTTTTACAATGAGGGCCCAGAGGCCAAGAAGCAGAAAAAGAAGTTTAGTCAGGCGGACATCAACGCAAAGGTGAAGCTTGCGGTCGAGAAAAAAGCAGCCGAGGACAAAAATGAGTTGCTATAGCAGGCAGTCAATGCAGCTGTAACTGCCTGCAGAAATGATTTTGCTACTAACTGGGTTCCAGTTATCATCAACTGGACGAAGGAAAATCTAGACAAGACAGTACATGATTTCCCGTTGCCCAGTTTCATCGGGAGCAACTCCATGAACAACAACACCATCGCACCATCACTTGCTCACGCAACCGGGCCTCCTCTCGCAGCCGCTCCCGCTCATAGCAGCCCATCCTCAGTCTCAGGCGCGCTAGGTGGGCCTTCGTCTTTGGCTGAGCTCGACGCCGTCATGGTAATTACATGTCGCACCAACATATATATATAATATTCCATTTTTGTTGCCTTTCGGTTGTTTTACGCCACAAACATATGTGTTTGCAGGCGAAAGAAACCCCGTGCACCATACTCTACTTGATCAAAGGCCAGAAGGTGGACGTGGGAAAGGGGATGATAATGGATGTGGGAAAGGTTAGCTTGACCAGTGTGAAATCAGGGCATGAGGATTTGCCTCCTCCAGTACAACATGTGGGAGCGGACGACGAGACCCCGCCGTAGATTGGAAGCTGCAAGGGTTGGGTGCTGCTATGGCCGAAGAATCTTATTCGTCTAGAGCCGGCCGATTGGACACCAATAACCACACATCAACAAGCATGTGCGGAGACCACCACCCCGCGTACGCAATTACCAGCTCCTGTAGTGCCGGGTGAGAGTGGCAGACGTCATGATGAAGGGAGTGCAATAGTACTGGCTGATGTAATTTCTCCTGTAGAACAGAGAATGGATGATGAGACGGAGGTCGACCCTATGGATTTCCTCAATACAAACGCGTATGAATGTGACATAGATATGATGAGTCAACCATATGACGAATCGGGCTATCAGCTTGCTAATGAGGATATGGATGATATGCCCGGGCAGGGTCGTAGCAGGGATTGCAAAAAGTCTCTCTTCATGAAATCCTCACAGGACACGCCTGAAGATGCCGCCTCAACACAGGCTCAACTAGCCGGGCGCGAGGGTCGTATAGTACTTAGCCCGAGAACACTGGGGCAGGGGTTAAGGAAGGGTCTGGAAGGTGTGCCCAAGAAAAAGGAGAGGAAGAGATCGGGGAAGATAACTGCCTCCAAACAAGCCAGAGCACATAGCAGCCTGATGATGCATTCTGAAGAGCGTGTACCCGTGAAAGGTGCGGTCATGTTCCATCTCACGTGCAAGCCGATGCTACCGCCGAAACCGCTGGAGGCACTATCAGGGGATATCAGGAGACTGCACGACCATGTGCTATCGACTGAGAAAAGCCTACTAGCCTCAAAGGATCCAGGATATCCGACATACGTGGCTCGTGTGCCTGAGGGGAAGTGCTACATCGAGACACGACCCGCGGAGGTGTTCTTCCTGCGGTTTGACCATATTTTTGAGATGTTTCTAACAAGGCGGCTCAATTTTACAATTGTCCGCCTTTTTGCGCTACATATGAGCTCCGTCATGAAGAGTGAAGAAGTCTCACAAATCTGTGTGGCGGATCCGTACTACATGCACGCGTCTTTCTCGAGTCTCGGCGACTTTGAGCGTGAAACTGCTAGGGAGTACCTCCAAAACTTCATGGTACAGAATAAGGACCGGGAAATTGTCCTCGTGCCTTATCATCCAAAGTAAGTTAGTTCCGGACAACCCTTTCATACATTTCAATCATTCCTTCTCTCTCATATGGGGAATAATTTGAGGTGTCTTTTCCCTGCAGCAACGGGTGTGCCGTCCTTATCGTTCTTTACCCGCAAGTCTCCCACGCCGTGTATTTTGACCCTTCCAGAGACTATGAGAAAAAATACTACACCCACATAATGAATATTCTAGATGATGCTCTCCAAGGCTTCAGCTTTAGAGGTGGCCACATGCAGATCAGGAAACAAAGAAACAGGAACATGGGTTTCATGCATAAAACTAACTTCTCCTGCATCCATGTCCCAAAACCAAGCAATAAGGATGGATTCTACATCGTCCATCTCATGATTCAGTTTAACACGGATCACCAAAAGCTTCGCATGAGAAGCAGAAATGATGATCATATCCACAAGTGGCTAGAATCTCATGGAGAAGCAGATTATAAACTTAGAGATGACTTCTTTCAAAGCGACATTGCGACGATCATCATGAAAGAAGTCGTCGATGAGAAGGGGATGTTCCACCACGACCTTATATCGCGAGCTGACGTCCGAACTCGCATAGGCATGCAACGTCTAGACCTCACGTTGTTCAAGAAGCTAGGGTTCATCCTCGATGATATGGAAGGATGGAACTTCTAGTGATTTATGATGCCGATGATGATGATATGTGTCGGTTGAACTTGTATACTTTTTGTAGCGATGCAACTTTGTGTTGTCCACGGTCCCTGCCGAAATTGCGTAATGCTACTTTGTTAGTTTGCGTACGATGACCTGCGTACCTCTAGTTAATTAATTTGCATAATGTATGTCGCATCTAGTTGCTAACCCTTTCTTTTTCGGTGTTGCTCTAGTATATTTTGTTGCATATATATGATTGTACATCCTCTTCATGAACATGCATCTCTAACAGGTACCTAGTTTCTTGATGGCGAGATGGAATTGCTATGTCGTGTACAAAGGGAAGGTTCCGGGGGTGTACAACGAGTGACATGAGTGTCAGGCGCAAGTGAATGGGTTCACGGGCGCCAACCATAAAGGCTTCAAAAGCAGACAAGAAGGAGAAGCTAGTTACTTGAGGTTCACGCTAGCGTGAGAGAGGACTCGTAACCGCCACCACATGTACTGCATAGTTCCTCTCTCACTCATAGTGATAGCACTTCTTGCGTATACCTTTGTTTAGATGGATGACGTTGTTGTAGTTGCAAGTATTTGAGACTTGCATGTATCGCTATTTTCGAGATGATGACAAGATACCACTTTGTGTTGGATGATGATTATGATGAGACTATTTGTATGTATATGCTATGATTACATTTGTGGTCTTGCAGGCATTTGTATGTGTATCATGATGACATTTCTATGTGCTAAAGATTCTTCTATAAAGCCTGTTCAAATACAAAACAAATATGCCGAAAAAAACAAAAAACTACTTAAATTAGCAGTAGCGAGTCTATAAAAGTTAGCAGCAGCGCCGCGATAGCAGTAGCGCGTCCAGGCAAAGCGCGCTAGAGCTACTAGCAGTAGCGAGCTTCCACTAACCGCGCTGCTGCTACACTTGTGTAGCAGTAGAGCCGGTGAGCACGCGCTACTGCTATGTGTTAGCTGTAGCGCCTTATTAGTAGCGCCACTCCCCGCGCTACTGATACACCTAAAACCCGCGCTGCTGCTAGCCTTTTCCCTAGTAGTGAGAGGGGGGGTGAATAGGCGATTTTTATGAATTCTTCACTGAGGAATTTCAAGGTGAGGAAATTCCTAAGCGAAGAACTACTTGCAGCGGAATAAGTACTCAGGTATAAGCAAAACAGAGTAACATCATAGTCATCATGATGAAATGAAAGACAAACAAAGAGTACAGAAAGCGTAAACACAAGATAAGCAGGATGAATACAAACAGACCAAAGAATTAGGATTGAGGAAATAGAAAATGTCTTCAGTCAATGTCTTCAAGCAGTAATGATCAGGTACATCAACACATAATGAGGAAATGAAAGGGTTGAGGAAATAGAACCAATTGGCTGGATGAAGACAATGATTTGGTAGACCAGTTCCAACTGTTGTGACAGTTGTACGTCTGGTTGGAGCGGCTGAGTATTAAAACTCGAGGACACAGAGTCCCGTACACACAGTCCTCAGCATATTCTTCTTGAGCTAAGATCACACAGACCTCGCCCAACAGTAGTGGTAAGTCTTCAGAGGTGACTTCCAAACCTTCACAAACTTGGTCACTCGGCAATCCACAATTCCTCTTGGATGCTCCGACCATGACGCCTAACTGTCTGGAGGATACACAGTCCTCGAAGGTAACAAGCGTCGGTTCCACATAGAAACAATCTCTTCAGTGATGCTCAATCACTTTGAGGTTTGTAGGTTTGGGTTTGTGATTTGGGTTTTCCTCACTCGATGATTTTTGCTCAAAGTCCTCGGAGGATGGGATGCTCTCAAGTGACAAGTGTCAGTTTCTCTCGGAGCAGCCAACCAACTAGTGGTTGTAGGGGCGGCTATTTATGGCCTAGGGAGCAGCCCGACATGATAAGACATAAATGCCCTTGGCAGATATGACCGTTAGGTGGTAGGATATTTTGGAACAGCTAGTGCGCGGCTCAGCAACGGTCGGATATTTTAAGGTTTGAATTCCTCAGGGCTATCATGTTCCTCACTGTGTAGGCAATCCGCACTGGCGAATTCCTAACTCCTCAGTCAGAACAAATTCCTTAGAGACCAGAAGATCTTCTTCTCTGTCACTGAAGAAGTTGACTGAACTGATATGAGATTTCCAATGGCTTCACTCGAAGGATTGGGTAGGTGTAGGATTTTGAGATGAGCATCACTTGGAAATCTGTTTCCTTAGTATTACCTCAAACCCCTTTAACAGTACGGTGTTTCATATGACTCAAGAAAGAGAAAAAACTATGAAATCAAAAGTCTTCATGCTTCAGATTCCTCGCATGCATATCGAGTCTTCATGGTCACACCAATTTCTTCACTTTCAAAGTCTTGAGGAGAACCAAAGTCTTCAGCCGAAGACATTCAGTTTTAGGGGTCAACTTTCACTGTCAATATCAAACTCCTCATTGACTTATAGAGCATGTGTACACTCGCAAACATATTAGTCCCTTAACCTATAAGTCTTCAATACACCAAAAACACTAAGGGGCACTAGATGCACTTACAATCTCCCCCTTTTTGGTGATTGATGACAATATAGGTTAAGTTTTCAACGGGGATAAACATATGAATTGAAAGTAATCAAAATTGAGGAATTTGATTGCAAGATATAGAAGAACTCCCCCTGAAGATGTGCATAGTGAGGTATTTGCTTTTGAAGCAATGCACATTTGAAGAGTAGAATCATGGAGAACTCCCCCTATATCTTGTAATTCATACACGCATTTAACATATAGAATGAAGAATTTGAAATGCATGATGAAATATGGTGACTGATGTAATTCAGCATGCGTGCATAGGATTAATGAGGAAATAGCATGCAGAAAAACAGAGCAAAAGTATCAGGTCACCATCGGACTTAAGTTTACAACTCGATCAACAAAAGCTTCAGAAGAGCGAGAGTTGCAACTTAACAAAAAAACGCCCATATATATTGACCCACTTGAAGATTAACTCAAATTCCCCCCCCCCTTTGTCATAAAATGACCAAGAGGGACGAAAAGTGAGGACTAACACCCCTGAAGAATTTCTTCACGAAGTCGATGGAGGAGCGCCAGCGTTGTTGGGGTCGTCTGTTGGAGTA
Organism: Triticum dicoccoides; assembly: GCF_002162155.2. NCBI lineage: Eukaryota > Viridiplantae > Streptophyta > Magnoliopsida > Poales > Poaceae > Triticum > Triticum dicoccoides. The sequence continues at coordinate 362,755,486 of NC_041383.1, forward strand.
GGGCCTGCCGCAGTGTCGTCCAGATCTTCATTTTCATCAGTATCGCTGGACGAGGAATATGAACTAGGCACCAAAGGAGGAACTTCGACCTTCTTGATTTTCTTCGGTGGAGGCTTAGCCCAGCCGAAGTCCTGCTTGAAGCCCATCTGCTTGAGATGCTCATCACCATAAAGGTGAGACAGTATAGCCCAGGTGTGGTCAAACATTTCATTGAGGTAGTAGTGGTTCTTCTTCACTGAATTATAAGTGGCAGGTATATTGTGAAGAACAGAACCAAACTGGCATTTCACCCATTTGTGATTGCGATCCACCTTTTGATGAAGACTGAGGAGAAGCTCATGATCAGTCATCACCCTTGGAGTTATTGCCTGAGGACTTTTCTTTGAAGCATTTGCGGCAGAATCATCAGTAGCAGAATCATCATTGGTGGAGTATGAAGCAGCTTTGTAGAACTGTCCATCCAATGGTCGAATGCCCTCATCAATGACAGCAGTGGCCTTGCCCTTTTCATCAGCTAAGGAGAATGTCCGTTTGAGGACTTCAATCGGGAGCAAGAAGCTGTCATGGTTGAGTGTATCAGCTTTGTAGTTGAGTGAAGACCTTGTTCTGAAGAATCTCATAATCCAGGGAGCGTAAGGCTTCAACTCAAACGGGGACATTGCGATGTTTGCCAGAGTCCTCATGAAGAAATCAGGATAATTCACGGGAATACGGTGCATGATATTGAACAGCAGATTCTTCATGATGCCAACGACTTCTTCATCATTCGAGTCGTGGCCCTTGATTGGACTCAATGTCTTCGTCAGAATGTGATAGACTGTCCTCAACACATATTGCAATTCCTTCACGAGGAATTTGGTCCTTGAGACTTGTCCAGGCTTCAATGGCTTCATCAGCACTTGCATAAAATGATCTGATAGCTTAGTTTCAGAATAGATCAAACGCGCACCTTCTCGGGGAGGACTGACAGGCATGGCACGAAGCAACTCAGTTGCCGGTGCCTTGTAGTGTGTGTTCTCTGTCATCCATTCCAACACCTATGAGTTCACATCTTCATCATAGCATGTGATGTGCAGCGTCACGTAGAATTGAAGAATGAGTTCTTCATTCCAATCATATGTCAGTGCAGAAATTGAGCAGGCCAGCATCATGAATGGCAGCGAGGACTGGCGTAAAGTAAGGCAGTGATTCCTTATCCAAGTGAGGAATATGCTCATGGTCGAAGACTTTGTCTTTGTTGAACAGCACTGAAGAATAGAAATTAGCTTGGCTGGCAGTCCAGAATCCCTTCCTCCTCAGACGAGCAGAATCATATGGATTGTAGTCAGTGAAGAATACATGCTCATCGAAGAAGGCATCAGCCTTGAACTTCGGAGTCTTGGATAATGGTTTCTTCGGCTGTGGTTGAGGAGTATCAGTGATCTGAAGAATAACTTCTGGAATGTCAATTTCAGGAGCCGCAGGCTGAGGAATTTCTGCTTCTGCCTCAGTAGCAGCCTGGGCCTCCATTTCTTCAGTAGCTTGAGTATCAGCACTAGTGGCTGGAATCTCTTCAGGAATGGAAGGGTGGCATGAATTTCTTCAGAACCCATTTGAACTTCAGTTGGAGCTGGGGACTGAGGAATTTTCTGGAGTGGTGTGAACAGAGGTGAGTTGGGGTGCTGACTCTCCCAAAAATCAGCATTCATCACGGGAGTGGTGCAGCCAATGTCCACATCCTCATCCACTTCCATTTCTTCAATGCTGGCCTCTTCAGCAGTAAACTGAGGCGTTGGCGATAATACGGGGGGAGTTGAAGTGAAGGCCTCAACTTCAATTTCTTCATCCATCTGCTCTGTGGAAGCAGTAGAGGGATCTTCTTCTGCAGATTCTTTAGGAATCTGATATTCTTCGCCATGAGGAACAAGTTCCTTAAATGGCATGCTTGCAAGAGGCACAACATCAATGGGATTCTCCAGTGAACTTGTCAAAATCTTCGCCTTCTTGGGGGCCGAAGATTCTGAGGCAGCTGATGCCTTCCTCTTCTTCAAAGTAGCATGCTCCGCAGCTTTGGTTTTCTTCACTTCCAGAGAAGAAGGAAGAATTGGACTTGGTGTTGGTGCGGGCGGAGCAGTGGCAGTGGGATCAATTTCTTCAGACACAACTGATGCAGTTGGCCTATCTTGAGCAGTTTCTTCAGGCGCAGCGACAGAGTCTATAGCTGGCCTGGCAATTTCTTCAGTCGCAACACTAGTGGTTTCCCTGGCAGTTTCTTCAAAGGCTGGAATTTCTTCAGCAGCCTTGGTGCTTGCAGTTTCATCAGCAGCCTGATGTTCATCAGCGGTGCTAGCAATTCCTTCAGTGGCTTGAGCAGATGCTTCAGCCGGAGTGACTTCAATGTGCACAGGAGCAGCAACACTTGAAGTGAATTTCTTCATCAGCTTGATGAATCAGACCTTGGCACCCTTCCAATCAGCCTTGTAGGCTTCAAATTCTTTGCTGAGCTTTTTGATTTCAGCTTGCAGTGCAAGGAGTTGCTCAGGCGAGAGACTAAGGACATTGTCCTTTAGGTACCGGTGCTTCTTGTACTGCGCTTTCTTCACTGACCTGGCTTGGTCATACTTCCATTTTTCTTCAGCAATGAACGTCGTCACAACATGACTTTGTCCAGGAGTGAGTCCCAAATCTGGCATTGGAGCATTGGGATCCTTGTGCCAGAGATCGATGAAATCAAGGATCTTCTTTGGATCCAAAAGTAGGGGCACAACACTTCCTTTGGCTCGAGCGGCCTGCTGCTGTCTGTCCTTGATGATATCGGCAAGTTCATCATCATCAACCTCATCATCAGATGGAATTTGAAAGACCACCTACTTCTTGTGAGGACTTGGTCTAGTGCCTCGTCCAGCAGTGGCCTTGGTCTTCAGCAGAGTGGGACCGGTAGTTGAAGGGTGAGCTGAAGAACTCGCTGAGGCTCCTGATGCAATAGATATGCCTGTGGTCCTTTGGCACATGGCGAGATGCATGGGTGGTGAGGACTTTGCCAGAGGAGCTAAGGGTTTTGAAGCCCGAGGAATTGGTGCAGTTTGAGGAACTGGGGTAGCTTGAGGAATTTGCCTCGGTGGCACTGAGGAAATTGGCTGTGAGGGCATTTCAAAAGAACTTGGCCGTGAGGGATTGTAGAGGAACTAGGTTGTCAGGGCATTGCAGAGGAAGGTGGTTTCTTGGCTGGCTTCTTAGGCATAGCCTTCTTACTTGAAGAAGCCTCGGCAGTGGCAGCAGCAGAATCCTCATTGAATTTCTTCACTGCTTCTTTAGCCTGCTTGGCCAATTTTGCTTGCCGCCTGGCCCATTCATCAGCATATTCCTCACCACATTTAAGGCTTGTTGGATTAGCTAGCTGGCTAGGTGCCAGAGGAGGTATTGAGAACGGAGGGTTAAGAGTGAATTTCTTCATGTATTTGGGAGTAACATATCTGTACTCCCTCCACTCTCTTTCCCATCTCCTTTCTATCCTCTGAATGTGCACTTTGCGCTCAGTCTTCGTTTCCTTGCCATGTTTTTCCTCATCAGGCGTGCAGTACCCTGCATAGATATCCGCAGGGATCTCAAAGGTAGTGTTTACTTCAAGCTTCTTTCCTCTTTCTGAGGACGTTTCCCATCAGCCATTTTCTTCAGCTGAGGAATTGCACAATTGAGTTCTCTGAAGAAGTATGCAGCTTTTCTTCGAGGAATGCTGCAAAGGAGTTAAGTTGATGAGAATCTAGTGATTCAGCAGCTGACATGTGTACCTGTGAACAAAGTATAGGTGCGAAGAATTTGGAGAGGTCATATGCGTTCTCAGAAGGTTCTGTAAAATTTGATGAAGTTTGAGGAAATTGACCGGATGTGTCTTGAAGAATTTCACTAAGCGTTCTTTGTCTTAGGTTCCAGAGTTGTGCAGATAATGAGACTCACACAATTGAGGTATCATGAAGAAAAACGTCACTTAGAGAAACAGATCAAGAACTGAAGATTTGTGCTAGGTGTTTAGAGTGTGGAGGTTGAAGAATAAGCACCTTTTGAAGATTTGATGAAAATCATCAGTAGAATAAATGCGGTAAAAGTAACTTTTAATTACCCTTGATGAAGAACATGACGAACTAGAAGTGTAGATTTGGAAGTTCGTCGGCTCGGAACTTCCACGCCCTAACTTGGCGGAGGAAGATGTCTACGGCGGCGGCGGAGGGAAGATTTCCGCAGCCGGCGCAAGTACAACGACGACGAGGTCGAGGCAGTGAAGCTCTTCCTCACCGGCAATGATGGAGGTAGCGGCGGCGCTAGGTTTTGAGAAGCTCGAGCGAGGGAGTGAGTTCGAGCGGAGTAAAAGTGAAATGAAGAAGGGGAGGGGGTATTTATAGCGGAGATGAATAACTGTTCGCCCAAAGAATTTGGACGAACGTGCCCCTGACCCTTCTCATTCGCGTGACATGTGTCACCCACGTACTTAGAAGTGGATATCATCTGAGATCGTGGGTGAATAGATAATTATACCATGAAAGCCGAAAATTCAGATAAGAATATTTTAATGTGTCGGTCGCAATTTCTTCAGCTTACAAGGACATAGTCAAGAAGTTGAACGAGTTCCAAATAGAATGCACATGAAGAATTTGTGAACAGACTGGGTTGAGTTTAGCATAGAGGGGGAAGGGTCCGATCACGTTCACTTAGCAGAAAAATTCAATTTGAAGAATTAGCAATAAGTGAATGCTGTAGAGGACATAAACTCATATAT